>NC_045705.1:11162542-11357395 GCF_009834535.1 Camelus ferus | reverse complement strand
GAGTACCTATTATTCTCTGTGTGACCTTGCGCCACCATTTCTCAAACTGAATTTTCCATTTGTTAATTAAGAGAAAGAATAGTATGTATCTGTACTATGGTTGAGTTATGACATAACACAGTAAATATTTTATGAAGTTACCATTTTTGCTGAGGCTGTTTTTTGAGTCTTCCTTATTTTATGAGCAGTAGTTTGATGTACAGTTTATTAGTAACTTGTGTAATAAGACTCCCAGGCGTCAATGCGCTCTATTTAACATGTGTCAAGATGTTCATAGAACTTCTTGAATTTGTAGCTTGGTATCTTTTATCTTTCTGAAAAAAAATTTACCCTTTATCACTTCAGATATTGCTTCTGTTTTATTCTCTTCCACTTCTTCCCCTTTCTTCCCTTTCCTTCCATCCTCTTCTCTTCTCTCCTCTCCTGCCCTCTCCTCTCTTCTCCATTCCCTCTCTCTCCCCCTCTCTTTTATATTCCAGGTCATATTCTAGAATGCCAATTAGATGTATGGCAGCCTTTTAAAAATAAATATCACCTATGTCTCTTATGCTCTTTAATGTATTTTTGTACCATTTTGTCTATGTGCTTCATTTCCAGTATTTTCTTATGACTTACCTTCCAATGCCTTCTTCATCTGTGTCCAACAATTATTAAACCCTCTGAATTCTTTTTATTATACTTTTCTGTGCTATAATATAAAATTTTTTGTTTCCCTTTCTCTGACAAAGCTTTTGATACTTCATTTATTTTTGTTAACATATTCTACATAGTTTTTTTTAAATGAAGTATTTAATTTTAATTATAATCCTTTAGACTAATGGAATTTGCATAGCCTGCATCCTTCAAAAATGCAGACATTTGTCTCAGCATAATTATTTGTAAGTCTCTATGTGATAATCCTTTATCTCAAGATCCTGATAATTTGTTTGTGTTTTCTGGGATTTTGATCTCATCTCTCCTTATGTGCCTGAAGATTTTTTGTTTAAGTGATGAACATTGTATTTTTACAATGTAGGGTCGGGGGAAAGCCTGGAGGCTAACTATAATGTTGTCTTCTTTAAGAGAGGATTTGTATTTGCCTCTGGCAGATGGTTAGCGACACTAGTCATTTGGATCACATACATCGAATCTTAGGGGATAAGGTAATGTAAGGTCTTGCTTCAGTCCTTGAGATTAGTTCTATTTGTGTCTCTTCCTTAATTCTAAAATGTATCCATTCCTAGTCCTTGCCCCGAATGCTTGGGAGTTCCCACAATACTTTTTCTATGAACACTCTTCCTCTCTAATTTTTGTCCTGTCAGACATATAAGACAGTTAACATTCTTCTCCTTCTCAGTTTCACAGATGTTTTTCTGCAAAACACAGATACCTTAGAGACAGCGTCGTCTCAAATGCTGAGCAATTTGAGACCACATGTCCTTCTCTTGTATCTCGACCCTGTAACTTTTCACTGCCTTGTTAGCTTTCCAGTGTCTTCAGACACGCACATATATGTATGCAGTCTCAGCTTTTACAGACGTTTTCAGTAGATGAGTTGCCAATTTGTCATTTTGGAAGCCCAGTGCACTCTAAGTTTTTTCCATTAGAACCTGTTATTTTATATGAAGCAGATCAGAGACTCATTAAAATAGGGGATCTTTCTTAAAAAATAAATTACTTACACTAGGTTATATACTTATGAGTTACTTATTGTAACACCTGGAATTGTATTTATAACGTATCCCATTGTATAAAAGGAATAAAAATATAAATAATACAACCTTTGAAAAAAATCTAGAATTTTTTAGGTTCACATCTGCAACCAATCTTGAGACAGAGAAACCCTTGGGAATAGAAAAATGGTTATCAGGTTAAGCAAGAAAGGAAAGAAGGATCAATTTCCAGGGTTTTTAGGAATGAATGAAATGGTGCACTGAAGCCAGTTCTAAAACTTCAGGTAACCCTGAATTATCCAGATAAAACAAATGTGTGATAGTCTTACAAAAATTTCATTTTTTTTAGCAGAACAGAGAGAGACGATTGAGTAAGGAAGACAGCGGGGGTGGGAAGGGTGAAGAGAGACATGAAATGTGAAGGCACTGATGAATGAGGGGATGCTGAACAAGATGGTGAGGAACAAGGAAGATGTGTGTTCTGCCGAAGGCCAGCCGCCCTGCACACACCTGAATTATTATGCTCAGAAGAAATAATGAACTCTGCTGCCACTACATTTGCCTGTGGATACAACCTGACAGAACAGTGTAACAGATAAAACCTCTTCTCATCTAAAGTCTTACTGTCACACCAGAGAACTGTCTTCCTGTTTTAGGAATATTTTCTTCCATTTTATTAGATCTAAAAGTAACTTAACACTCCTTAAATCATAATTTGCTTTTCAGGCCACTGACCATGACTTTCTGCCCTAATTACAAGCAAAACCAAAAATTCAGCTCAGCTCACTGTCTGAATTATTTAATAACCAAAAGAAGACGCTCTTCTTTTGGTAGGTGATATCAGCATTGCTGTCCCAATTCTGGACTGATGTTTCAAATATTAGTGAAGAATAGTTTTTTTTTTTTTCCAGTGAATTAAGAAGGAAATTATAATTTAAATTTTCAGTCGTGTTTTTAAAATGTATTCCTTGACAAAACCTTTTTTTAAAACTTGGTCAAATTTAGATCAAAGATGCTTTATGTATTATATTTTCTTATATATGTGAAAAGTGATTCCCTTCCCTTCAACTTTTTGATATATTAAGTGTATTGCTTTTTTTTTCCCTTCAGCTTTACTGAGGTATAACTGACATAAAACATTGTGTAAGTTAAGGTGCGTTACCTGCTGATGTGAAAGACTTACATATTGCAAAATGATTATCATTATAAGATGAGTTAACACTTCCATAGTCTTATATAATGACCCTTGTATGTGGTAAAAGCATTTAAGATCAACTCTCTTAGCAACTTTGAAGTATATAATACAGTGTTGTAGAGTTGTTTATAGTAGCCTCTTATCTTTGACTTCTTTGGAATCAGTTGTAATAATGTCTCCTCGTTGATTTCTGATTTTATTTATTTGAGTCTTCACTTTTTTCCTTAGCTTAAGTAAAATTTGGTAATTTTGTTGACCTTTTGGAAAAAAAACTTCTAGTTTCATTAATCTTTTCTGTTTTCTTTTTTGTCTCTTTCATTTATTTCTGCTCCAATCTTTGGGGGTTTTGTTTGTTTGTTTGTTTTCCTTCCTTCTGCTAGCACTGGGCTTAGTTTGTTCTTTTTCTAGTTCCTTGAAGTGTTTTATTTCAGATCCTTATTTTTGCTTCATCGAGGCTTTCATTGCTATAAACCTCCTCTTAGAGCTGCTTTTGAAGAATCCCAGTTTCTGATAGGCTGTTTCCAGACTTGGCTGCTGACAGCCTCCCTTATCCTTTCCCAAGGGTAGGGCTAAAGTTTAGGTTTGTGGCTCTCCTCCGCCTGTGGATTCTGGCAGCTTTCTGCACATGTTCACTAGCTGTCTGCCAAAGCTCACTCTTGGAGCGTGAGCAACGAGTCAGCCGTGGAGTGGAAGTGTGTGTGGGCGGAGGCGTCTGGAGCACTGGAGGTACCCGGGGGTCAGTTAGGGGAATCAGCAGGTGAGGCACCCCCATGGCTTTCATGTGGATCTCTGGGTCCCCTGATGGAATCTGTGTTGTAGTGAGTAATGTCTGCATCCCTTTAATACATTCCTGAGCCCTGGTTGCTATTCTCCCAGCCGCTCACACCCCCAACCCCTCAACCCCCACCATCTTCATGCAGCTCACAAATCAGTACTCTAAATGGGGGAAAGAGAAATGGTCCTCTCCGCCAGCATCTCATACAGCTGGGAAGATGAGTCCACACACACACACACACACACACACACACACACGCACACACACCCCTCTTACTCCTTTGGCATCCAGCTCCACGCTACCTTGAAAGAGGTATGATGTAGCTGAAGTCAAACTATTCCTCTTACCATTTAAATGTGTCCACTCTTGGACTTTTCTGCTCCAAAGGTATGCTTAAAATTGACTGGATCTTGGAATTCCACAGAGGTTCACTTGTATGTGAGCAATTATCTAAGGTGTTGTTCAACACAGTCTCCCAGACTGGGGCCAAAAGGGGCTGGAGTTGGTTCACAGGCCATTTCAACTTTTACAACTGGAACCGAGGTCTGTCTGCCCATTATTCAACACACAAGTTAGTGAGATTCCTGCCGGGTCCCTTGGTATATGGTGTTGGATCTCAGATCCCACAAAGGTACTTTTGTTCAGGGAAGGATACCAAATTTAATTTTTTCTCGGGGAGGGGATATGTTGAGGAACATCTTATTCAGCCATTTTGCTTAGTGTGTTGCTTTTAAAATTTTGTATTCACTTTTTAATTTTATGAATTATGAAATTCAATAAATTTTCTTTTAAAAATGTTAAAAAATCAGAACACTTTTTAATCAAGAAAAATATTTTATACATGCACACTTGATACATGCTGTTCAACATCTCAAGGTCAGCATCTGGAGCACCTCCCAGTCAGAACACCTTCTGTTTAAGTCCTACGGTGTAAATGCACATTTGCTGAACTGCTTAAGGCAAGTAGCTAATTAAGCTCAAGGCACAGATTCAATTTCCGTTCAAAAAGAGTGCCGTCTTCTTTGTCTCTTTCTTCTTCTTCGCTTTGATTTTTATTCTTTTTAAATTTGTACTTGTTTCCTTTTTCTTGCTCTTCTCTACACTTCCTTGATTCCTTTCTGTCTCCTGAATAGATTTCTTAAGTGTCTTATAGTATATAAAACATATTAATATTCCCCCAGATCTCACATACATGTGACAAAAATATTGCAATTAATGCACTTTGATTTTTTTTTCCTTCTATTCTCACTACTTTTGCTTCATTACATTCCATCCTCCTCATGGTGGACTATATATATAACAAATACATATATATTCTCGAATATGTATTATATGTAGGCATGCATTCTGCACATCTTTTTTTTACAGTTAAGTAATTACACATTTGTATGACATTAAGGCTAGATTATAAGAAGCCTATACATATAGACAAATGTGTTTAAAGTCATTTAGAATAGCTTAATTATTACAGAGAAATATGAATAAGTTTCCAGAATTGTTCTACTGAGTCCTAAATCAAAAAACATCAAATATTACTCTATCTTGCAACTCTTTATTGCTTTGTAAATGTATTGCTAAGATATATATATACACACACACATATATATATGTAATAACTTTATATATCCAATAGCAATTGAACTTTATTGACAAGAGTACAATGGGAGCATTAGGGAAGGCCTTGAAAAATATAATCCATACCATTGTTATTTCAGGGAAAGATTTAAATGTTTGCTTAGGCCATAAACTCATGGGCTCTGTCAGTAGCCATGGAGTATGACTGCTCAGTGAAGTACAACCTCTTCTGGAATCCATTTTTAAGTTTCCTATCCATAGGTAAGCCTTTAAAAGAGGGAAAGTCTCAAGATATCTTTCTTAAGCTATATTCGCTATTGGACAAATCCAGCATGTTTCAAAAGATGTGCACATTTGGCATGGGCTATACTGTGAGTATACTGGTGGATGGTGACATAGACCATGTTCACGGACAGCTTCATTTCCAGTTTAGTGAAATGCAGACAATTTTGAAATAGCCTAATAACATACACTTCTATTGCTTTTATCTTTCTGAGGGCATGACCTTTGTCTATTTGATCTAGAATACCTCTCCCTGGAGGATGGATTAAAATTTATTACAGAAGTAATGAAAAGAGAGAGAAGTAGTACGTAGCTGTTGACGTTCAAAAATAAAATTTGGAATAAGATAATGTCCAAGCCGTTGATTTGAGAAAGTACATTTCAGTGAGTCTGGAGTCTTCAAATTGTATGGTCTTTTACTGTCTATTTAAAGGCACTTATTTTTTCATTAAGGCTTAGCCAGAAAGTTTAGAGTCCAGGGAAGGAAAAACGGAGGTAAGGGGAAAGAGAATTTGAAGCCAAAGGAGCTCCTCCTTTCTGACTCTGAAGAACTGTGAAAGGGATAGAAAGTCATCAGTAGCGATCCTGAGTCCTTTGAGGACAGAATTGCCTGGTGCCGACCCAGAATATGCTCACAGAAGTGAGCCTTTAGTATATTAATCCCCCTTCCTTTCAGAAAGCTTGGTGAAAGGGAGGAGGGGGAGGAAGGGGACAGGTAATTCAGGGAAAAATATGAAAATTCCCCTCTCAATTAACTATGCCCAGGGGAACTCTGATGTATCACACTGAGAAGTTGTAACTTTGTGGCAGCATACACCTCTTTTTCTCACAGCTTCCTAAAAGAAATAATCAGGTTTTTCCCCCCAAATTAATCTGTCATGAGCTTACCGAGTGGGTCTCTTGAATGATATTTGAGAAACTCTGTGATGAAATGAGGAGAAGGGAGGGTTGGAGGCAATTTAAATATGTCAAGGAAAGCACATCTTATGAGGAACCTACAACCAAGGCCAAAACATAGGAGATTACAATTGAAAAGGAAGAAAAATTAAAATGTGAAGCCAAAACCCTAGGTGAAAAGAATACAAATACGGGTATCTAGACCAGCGTCACTATTTAGCATCTAGCTTATAAAAGCAGAGCTCATAAAACAATCAATATCCCAAAGCCACTAGCATTGATTTATGCCTTAATCAACAACTCTCCTTTCTCTCATCCAATCTGATTAAAGTTCTATGACTGCATCGACTGTTTTAGAATTAGAGATCGTATGCCTCACACTTAAAATGCACTGATTTAAAGACAGCCTAGCTATATAGCTTAGCTGCTTAAACCAAGAGCAATCTCCAGACATCAACTGAACTCAGTACTCATAGAATTAGTGACAAATTATTACAAAGCCTTTCCTTCAAAAGAACCATTTACACATAATATAGTGCCACAAAATTAATATCACAAAAATATTTAAACATTGAAAATAACTTTCGGAGAATCTGAGTCAGATTCTGGCAGGATTCCTGGGTCTCACTAGGAGTGATTGTTACGAGACTCCAGTGGCTGAAAAATACCCAAAAGAATTTCTGGAAATATCATTTCAGAACTAAGCAATGTCTATTCTGAATTCAAAATATATAAAAATAAGTGTAGCATAACCATATCACACTGAATTTCATGCACATTTTTAGTCGTGACAACAACATATGTTTCAATTGGAGTTTTCTGATTTCTATGGCCTCATTCAGATGCAATGCAAAAACAGAATGTCTGTATTACAGTAACACATCCCTAAGGCTGGAGGTATGCAAAGGTGAACAACACATTCCCTGCCCATGCGGAATTCACAGGTTAGAGATTTACTTTATACTACTTAAGAAGGAGGTAATGAACAAATGTAACCCCTTAGTCTGTTTTCTCATCTGTGATGGACTCTCATCTCTTTTTCAAATGTGCTTTTTCTGTAAGACCAGCGTTGACATTACGAAGGTGAAAGAAAGTATCGCTATCAGTGTGGTGTCTCTGAGCTGTCCTCTGGTTGTTCTAGATGCTGTGGATCTGAAGTAAGTGGAACTTCGCTACCCACCCGTCTCACACACATGGCGGTAGAGCTTGTAAAAGACAAGGCTTCACCAGCCCGCCGAAAATTTCCGAGGACCTACACAATTATGAAGCTTTGACTTCCTCAGCTGTGCTTTAGCAATTGTGGATATGAACACTGGATATAAAATTCATCTCCTTTTAAAATTTTCATACATATACTTAGAGCACAGTTTACCAGGAAAAAAAGTCTGCAAAGTAGTATGCACTACTGGAGATTTTAGAGAAATACATATAGCAAACAACATTAATGGCATTAATGGGACAGATGCTTATTATCCTACTTGGTCATTTAGCATCAGTGATTTTTAATGGTCCTTCATTTTATTTTTCAACTTGTCTCAGTTTTGTTAGCTTCTCCATTTCCTTCTTCCCATCTTTTAGCTTTTTGTCAATTATCTTACTGCGGAAACTAGGGAGACCTTACCAACATCATTTGAGTCTGTAGGTTTTGTGTTTGCCTATCAGTCATTTCAAATGTGTTGAAATTTGCTTCATTTCCAGGAAAGAGTCAATTGTTTAAAATGTACTATGCATGCTTTAAGAGAATGTGTAGTTTAGAATTTTTAAAGTGATGTTTAATTTTTTTCTTAACATGCTTCTTCTTTTGTAAAGGAAAATGGTGGTTATGTTCCGAATCATGAAGCAAGACACTGTTCCTGATACATACTAAGCTGGAAGAGGAAATGCATGCTTTATCTATTTCCTTAAGTATATTACAGCAGTTAGACACCCTGAAAGCTTTTTATTATGGGTAAGAATCTGCTCAATGTGTTTTCATTTCCTCAGGGGACAAGACCTCTTCTGTAAGGAATTTTTCTTCTTTTCCATTATTGTTTATTACAAGATATTGAATATAGTTCCCTGTGCTGTCCAGTATATTTTTGTTGTTTATATATATTAGTTTGTACCTGCTAATGCCAAACGCCTAATTTATCCCTCCCCACCCTTTCCCCTTTGGTAACTGTAAGTTTGTTTTCTATATCTGTGAGTCTGATTCAGTTTTGTAAATAAGTTCATTTGTATCATATTTTAGATTCCACATATAAGTGATATCATAGGATATTTGTCTTTCTCTGTCTGACTTACTTCACTTAGTATGATAATCTCTAGGTCCATCCATGTTGCTGCAAATGATATTATTTTATTCTTTTTTGTGGCTGAGTAGTATTTTGTTGGATATATACCACAACTTCTTTGTCCATTCATCCGTCAGTGGACGTTTAGGTTGCTTCTATGCCTTGGTTATTGTAAACAGTGCTGCTATGAACATCAGAGTGAACATATCTTTTCGAATTAGAGTTTTTCTGGATATATACCCAGGGGTGGGATTGCTGGATCATGGGATAACTCTATTTTTAGTTTCTTAAGGAACCTGAATACTGTTCTCCACTGTGGCTGCATCAATTAAATTCCCACCAACAATGTAGGAGGGTTCCCTTTTCTCCACACCGTCTCCAGCAGTTCTTACTTGTAGACTTTTTAATGATGGCCATTCTGACCAGTGTGAGGTGATCACTTACTGTAGTTTTGATTTGCATTTCTCTAATGATTAATAATGTTGAGCATATTTTCATGTGCTTATTGGCCATCTGTATGCCTTCATTGAAGAAATATCTATTTAGGACTTCTGCCCATTTTTTGATTGAGTTCTTTGGTTTTTTGTTATTGAGTTATATGAACTTTTTGTATAGCTTAGAATTTTTTAGGTAGATATTCTATAACTGTCCATCAACTGATGATTGCTAATTGTGCTATTGATATCTAGTCTATTTCCTTACAGATTTTTGTCTGCTTTTTCTTTTTCACTTTTTAATTGATATATAACATTGTGTATGTTTAAGGTGTACAATGTATTGATATGATACATTTACATATAGCAATATGATTACCAAGGTAGCATTAGCTAACACCTCTATCATGTCATATAATTTTTTGTGTGATGAGAACAATTAAGATCTAGTGTCTTAGCAACTTTGAAATTTATAATACAGTATTGCTTATTATTATCTCAATGCTGTGCCTTTGAACAGGACTTATTTATCTATTAGTTGCAAACAATATCTCCCTCAATAATGAGAAAAGTGTTTTAAAATCTCCAAATATGTTAAGGATTTGTCTATATTTCTCTATAGTTTTCCATTTTTTGCTTTATATATATATTTATATGCTGTGATGTTAGATAAATATTTTAATTATTATACCATTTGCTGTGTTTCAATTTTTAAAATTATGAAAAAACCTTTCTATAGCTAATAATGTAATTTTCCTTAAAATTAATTTTATGATATAACCATAAATTCCTTTTGATAATTATTGGTATGTATGTCTATTCTTTTACTTTCAATATTTCTGTATTCTTTCTATGTGATCGAGAACTTAGAAAAAATAGATTTATTTTAAAAACCCAATTAAAAATCTTTGTACACTGCTTTTACTTTTCAATTTTTTGCTGGGGAAAATGTTAACTATATTATTATAACTGAAGAAACATGTAATCATATAGTGAAAAAGTACAAATATAGATGATATTATGTTTAGTTAAGCAAACTACATTTAACATTTAGATTTAGGCAAGAATTAATGTAAAAGTAAATACTTCACTGAGACTTTTATTTAATTAGCATGACACTAGTTTTGCCCTATAAATACTTACATTGCCAAGAAACAGAGCTATGAGCCAATGACTAATTGTTCCTACACTTACGAAAAATAATGCTCACATTTTCATAGTTATTTATAACTCTTAAAATATTGAATTACTAGTATTTCCAGAAATCACCACACCCGCATTTTATAATTTATACCAACAACACTCATTCCTGGCTCCATGTTCTCTTAAAATAAGAAAACCAGGATTACCCAAGAAGTTCCAGAAAACTTAAAGTTTTTATTAACCAAAAAAACAGTCCAAGTGGCCCGATACATAAGGTTACTGAGAAAGAGAGTGTGATGATTTTTAAGAGGTATCGTCTGTAGTTATGATCATAAATAACATCTGTGGCCCCGAGTGTTAGCAGAAACTCACCAAATTTGAATGTAAATTGATTATCCACAAGGCCATGGAGGACTACTGTGCCAGTGAGAAACACTGCAGCTATGATGCTCCAGTACATTTTTCTCCCAGTAATTTCAGTTGTTGACAGAAACATAGGCCCCAGCTTATAATAGCTAATAACAAATAACATAATGCATTATGACAACCACTGGCATAGGATTGGACAAGTGAGTGCATCTAATTTACCCGATGAATGTACACCAGAAAAAATTCCCCCACACTTTTGTCCAGCCCTCCTGAAGTTCTACTAATTGGACTCTGTAGAGGCAGGCTGCATGCTCAGAATCAGATCTTTTATGTTCCCTTTATCCTTTTAGCTGAGAAGTCAGAACCTTCATTTGCATGATAGTTGTGATGATGCAAAGCTGTGTCACTGTCTGCTTTTAGCATTTTCTATATAAACCTAACAATATAGCAGATAAAACTCTTCAAGCACATTCAGTGTCTGGACCAGAAGAGACAGGTTTTAAAGTCTGAGTTAGTTCATAAGAGCTTACCGAAGTTATAAAAGTCCACAATTGAAAGCCAGCTTTGCATTTCAAGTTGTTACTTTCATTTCTTAGCAAATACAGAATGCAGACCATGAGGCGTGAGAAGTGTTGAATTGGTAATGCTCAGAAAATGCATTTGTCTTAATGCATTTTCCATCCACGTGGCACAAATTGTGCTGCTCTCGGTGTTTCTGAATTTTACTATTTCGTTGAGCCGCATTAGTAATACTGTGTAAGACACCTAAAGGTCCAGTGATTTAACCCAGACATGAGTGTTCAAGATGAGAGAGTTTAGCCAATTGAATTTCCTACCCATATATTGCATTTAAAAATTAAATAAAATTGAATTGGGTTTATAAATACATTGTTTTTAAATTTTGCTCTCACCATAAACTTTGCTTACATAACATATTATATGTTATTCACCTATTTTTCTCTATTCATTATTTTTCTTTATCCTGATGCAAATAACATTACCTTCTTTAAAATGTGGTTTAAAAATTATTTGTTAAGGGGAGATCAAGATGGCAGAGCAGGAGGTCAAGGAGCTCACTTCCCCCCATGAA
The DNA here is from genome assembly GCF_009834535.1 of Camelus ferus. Classification (NCBI taxonomy): domain Eukaryota; kingdom Metazoa; phylum Chordata; class Mammalia; order Artiodactyla; family Camelidae; genus Camelus; species Camelus ferus. The sequence continues at coordinate 11,345,710 of NC_045705.1, read as the reverse complement.
CACATCAAAAATACATCTATATGTGGAATAATTATCACTGGAAACAAACTGGAGGCTGGCAGAAAGACCTGAACAACCAAGGCTGTGAGAAAGATCCAGACGGAATCACAGTGGAAGGGAAGAGACGTGATCAGATTGCGACCTGTGCCCCTGGGGGGGACACAGAAGAAGAAGGTGATTACATGGGCTTGGAGACCCTTACTGGGAAGTGAGCAGTTTGAGCCCTCGGACTCCATGGCACAGCTCCACACTAGGGCACAGCCTGCAGCAGCCCAGAGGAGTGTACAGTTGTTGGGCACAGAGCTGACTCAGACCTGGAACAGCATCCGGATGGGGAGACGGCAGCCTTTGCTGGCACTTGTGCAGGCGGCGCATCTGGAGCAATCTGGAACTCTGCCTGGGGCTGGCACCACCACAGCCCATGGCCTGACCAAACCAGGCCCCTGCTCAAGCTCCTCTTGCTCCAGCACTGCTCCCTTCTGGGGTGTGGGTACCAGTGCTGAGTTAGGGAAGAGCACACACTTACAGGGAATGGAATGAGCTAGGGCCTGACCCTGGCTCCGGTCGCAGCTCCTCCTTCTCCAGCCCCATTTTTCACTAAGGTGGTAACAGCCAACATACCCTGGGGGAAGATGTGACTCTTGCTGACTTCAGATCTAACCCTCCCACCAAAGCTCTGGTGGAGATTGTATAGCGCCGCTCCCACACAAGGACACCCCCTCAAGACCAGAAAAATGAACTCTTTCACCTCATTTCAGAGACAGAAAAATAAGCAAAATTACAAGACAGAGGAATTTGTCTCAATTGAAAAAGCAAGAGAAACTCCCTAAAAAAAACAGCTAAAGAAGTAGAAATACTTTACCAGATAAAGAATTCAAAGCATTAGCAGTAAGAATGCTAACTGAATCAGGGAAAAAGAACAGGTGAACACAGTGAGAATTAAAGTAAGGAACTAGAAAACCTCTTAAAAAGAACCAGCTGGAACTGAAGAATGAAATAACTGAAATGGAAAACACACTAGAAGGAATCAACAATAGGGTAGGTGATACAGAAGAATGCACGAGCCATCTGGAAGACAGAATAATGGAAATCGCACAATCAAAGAGCAAAAAGAAGAACACATTTTAAAAAAACAGACCCGTTTAAGGGACCTCTAGGACAATATCAGCATACCAACATTTGTATAATGCATAGGTACAAAAAAGGGGCAAAAATGATCATCTTTTTAGAATTGTCCTATGGCGGTGTTATTACCCCCCTTTACAGTGGTCTGAAATGTTATTGTCTCTTTATAATAATAATTAAAAGAAGGAAAAAGACCCTCTATATCCCCTTTATTTCCAAGTTAGCTAACACAGATAACTTTTTTAAAAAGCTCTTTCTTAAAAAAAAAAAAAAAAAAAAAAGCATCTCTTTAGCCTTCCTTTGTATACTTTGCCCCAGCTCTTCTGTGATTCTTCCAGACAGTCTCAAGGGCAGCTGGAGCCAGAGTGGTTTCTAGACGGTACAATGAGTTCAGTTGAGCCTGGCACATTCAGTGGGTCTTTTTTTTTTTTCTTTTTCCTTAACACCTGGATGCCAATTTTGCACTCACGTCCCTGATGCGCCTTACATAATAGCTGGGCTAAGGGAAAGAAACCCCACTGCTGCCACCCGATTGTGTGCTCTGGCAGCGCACAGTGGCTCATGGTCCTCATAATCAGAAGGCACGCAGAGCTGCCACCTGAGTGGGGGGGCCAAGGAGGTTGGGAGGTCTGAGGCTTCCAGTTGCAACATATAGTTTGGCTCCAAAAGGAAGGATAATGATGCTTTAAGATGAGGCCTATGTGTGCAACACACAATAGAGAATGAACCAATTATGGGGTACTTCAGTTCATTATAATTGAACTGAGTCTGGTTTATAACCCAAATTACTTTGGTAATTATGCCTCCTTTCTTTACTTCACTAGCTCCCCCGTCTTGGCTCCACTAAAATGCCATCCTAGCTCCGTAATGGCACAAATCCCACTGTATTCTAGTTACTGGTTCTTTGCCAATCAACGCCTTCCCCCAGACTTGCCTCCAGAAACACCTTGAAAACAGAGACTTTTTTCAATACATATTTTTAGCTCTCAAAAAACTAAAATGATCTGCTGCATAATACAACCTCAATAAATATGTATATATTGATTAAAATAATTCAAATGTGATTTTCCTGGAGTGTTTTTTATTTTATTGGGGTCAAAAAGGGGTGATAGCCTAAATAAGGTTATAAAAAGACATAGCTGAGTGAAAATAATCACTCTATCTTAAAGCTAGCTACCCCATAGAAATTAAGCTGCACAAAATTGAAAAGATTAGCAATTTCCCCCAATTTTCACAGGTTGTAAAAGCCCCTTTAAAAGGACTTATTTTCTAATATTTTCTTTAACTTGTTAAAATACCTTCATGAAAATAAACTCCCCATTGAACAATTGTCAATTATAGAGGAAGAAACAAAAACAATATTCAGGGGACAAAGAATTCCCAATTTCCACAATTGAATTCTTCCTTTCTGCTAGGGTTTACTAAATTTTGTAATGATCAACACATATTGATTGCTTTGTTTTTCAACTTTGATACACCCTTTTCCTTTCCCAAACTCTCTTAGCAAATATATATAATGTAAATATATTATGCAAAAAAATACATATATATATACATACATACGCATGTTAAACTTTTTGGGATTGCTAATACTACAATTAGGTATATTTCCTTTATCACATATGTTTGCCAAGTAAGGTAGTACACAGTGTTCTGCCAAGGAAAAATCTTTCCCCACCATAACATTTTCTCTAAAGGCCGAAGTATTCATGGATAAAGTAATTTAGTAGAAATCTTTAAAAATTATTAACTCACCAAAATCCATTCTTAGTAGGGTAAATAAAGTGGCTTCATGCTATGCAGTTTTCCTATAAGAATATTTTCAACCGTGTCTTTCGTTTCTATATTTAAGAACATGTTGAGCAGTATGCATTGATGAATAGATTAGATCTTACAGACATAGAGAGAAAAGACACATTCCCTCCTCTCAAGGAATTCACAGTCCAATAAGCAAGATAGACTAAGGCATACAAGATCATATGCTAAGCATTGCAATGCCAGTCAAGGATTTAACATGTTGTTGGAGAACACATCTGGGAAGTCTTCCACAACTAAGGGAGAGGTGAGCTAAATCTTGAAAGTGCTCTGAGATTTAATTAAGTGTAAATGAGGAATGGAATATGTTAATGACAGGAAGCAGAATGGGCCTTTGAGACAGAACACATTTGAAGAGTATCTAGCTAGGTAGGCAAGAAGCAGATCTAGAAGGATCTTGTGTTCAAGTTTGAGCTTTAACCTGTAGGCATGAGGATTTAGCAACAGTTTAAGTAAGGATGGGACATGATAGAATGCATTTTTATAGTGGTTACAATAAGATAAAGCAAGAAATAATGAGGATATAATGACAATGTCTAAGACAGCAGAAAAGCTAATACTATGCCTGGCACACAGTTGTTGAATATATAATCACACTGTGAGTGAATGGTTGAAAGGTGGGGTTAGAAAGAGTGAAATATTAAAAAGAAATGTGGAAACTAGAAACATAGTTTGATAGACTTAAGGAGCCTTTGGATATGGGGATTGATTTCCAAGTTTCTTCATTGTATTACTATGTTTATAGAGGTGCACTTGATCTAATTTTAATTTAGCAAGTTAGTGGAAGGAAAATACTGTAGCAGTAGATGATTTCAGTGTCATGATTGTTGAATTTGAGGTGTATTTGTTACAATAAGAAGCTTACTCTGTGGATCTCAAAATAAGGACCGGATTGAAATTGCAGAATTGGGAGACATCTGCATTTAGGAGACAGATATTTGAAATCCTGCGCGTGGATAACGTTACCTAGGGTGAGATGTTAATGTAACCAGAGAAAAGAACTGAGTATAGAACCCTCGGTTAAAGCACCATTTACATGGATGGAGAATGGCATTTCTATAAAGATTTACCATTTCTCATTAGAAAGAGCAACCACAGAACTACGAGCAAAACCAAGAGAGAATAGTGTTGAGAAAACAAGAGAAGAAGAGAATCCCGGAAGGAGGGAAACTATTTAAAATGTCATATGCTAGGGAATGTTCCATTGAGGTTAATTCAACAAACCTCTATCATGAGTAGGGATCCCTTACTCACAGGACTAGAGGGAAGAAAGCAAGAACGGATGTGCACACAGAGAAACTTGGGAATGAAAGCATTGGTAAAAGGCGGAAAATTTAGTTGTTCCATTTTCTGTTTGAGGTAGGAGATAAAATCTATGTGTTGAGATGGATAGAGACAGAAGTTAGGTCGGGGCACTGGGTAGAGCTGAGATGGTCAAGCACATATGAAGGATGATTTGGTTAGTCCTAAAGGCTCAGACTCTACTGGAGATAAAATAGAGTGTTGTAAGGTGACTCAAAAGTTTCCTGATACTTGGATAACAAGTGACCCTTTTCTATAAATACTGATTTTTAAAGACGGTTTGTGACTACTTGAGTCTGTCCCAGAAATATGGTACAAACTTGATTTTCCAGGCTGAAACCACTGATCACAATTTGAACACATAGCTCAAGGAGATAAGGCCTTTTTTCACATCCACATATCATGCATCTGCTTAGAAAAAAACATTCCCTGGGATTACTGAGATGGCGATACATGAGGTCATCTGGTTACTTCTTCCTTTTCCAAGAGGTCATGGAGCAACTTGTTCATCATTCTCAGTAACCAGAGGCATGACTTACTATATTCCTGTGAAATTAAATATTTGCTGAGTGATGGAATATTTGCAATTACCAGTTTGCTGTGAAATAAAACAATCAGCATTGTCTGGGATCCAATAAAATAAAAACTGTTTAACTAAAAATTAATTTATATTGTCTCAGTGGCTTCCATAAACTGGCATTGGCTACTGAGACCTGAATGTGAATGAAAATTTAGAGACTGATAAATGTAAGTATGTGTGAAAAATAGTCAATAAATATGCACATAAGTCTTTATAATTTGGCCGGCTCCCGTGAAGAAAAAGGCTAGTTACATATTCGCCACTCTTCTCCAAATCCAGAAACTGGAATGATCAAATTTTGAGCCATCCAAGTTCCAAGTTTTATGGAGCATTCGAAATAGCTCCTTATGCACTCTGATGGCTTGAGTAAGAGTGATACTGGGCAGAATTAGGAAGATTTGAGAACTACTGTTAAATGTCTCAGGATAAATAAGTCTTTTACCTGCATTTTAAAATAGGGTGGAAAAATCCAAATTATGGTTAAGCAAAATCTCTTGCTCCAGTAGTGGAATGCAGTTTGTAGAGCTTAAAGTCTAAGTGACTTGTGTATTTCTCCATACTAATCTTGCCCAATCAATTAGAACCCCTTGAAACACTTGAATGCTGGAGATCTGTGATATTTGTCATCAGGCAATCAAGAAATAACCTTAGAGCAAGTCATAAATTGTTATCTCGAATTTGGAAACCACATATATAACAAAAAGAAGTTTAAAAAGCTATAATGGACTTTAATCTATTGATAATTCACGAACTCTTTTGAAAGTCCCATGCCATCTCTGTTATTATAGCCCAGAAAGAAAAATGCTTGAAGAAAACAATGAATGAATGAAAGCTTACCTTCAGTTTTTATTTCTCTCACTTTTATATTTTTTCATATATGCTACGTAGGACATTAAATTTTAAAGGAAATTCAAGATGCTGTGGAAGTTTCTTAAAGTGATTTTTTTATTATACAAGATAAAATGTAGATGTATCTTTTTTTACAGATCTCTTTATTTCAACACATACACCCAAACACATACACAGAGAAAGCATATATATGTCTCTGTTTAAAATACGGAATTTCTTACAGTCTACAGTGCATCTTGTATCACAAGGGAAAGCAAGGCTAAATTCTACGTTATTCTATTATAAAATATAAATTATAAATCATAAGCAGAAAGAAGTACATTTAATTCAGTCTAGTAAAATCAACCCTGTCTGTGTTAAAATTAAAAACACCACTCTAGAGTCTGGGATGTAGGTTATATGAGGTAATAAGCAATAGACAATTAGGCAGAAAATTTGTTTATTTATTCTTATGCAAATAGACACATTTCGTCTTATAAAAGGGACACTCTCTGTGATGTAATGGAATCTGAGTCTGGCGCTAGACAGATTCGAGGTGGGTTTATAAGGTCTGAGTAGGCTTAAGGGAAACAAAAAAGGAACGTGGAAACGCCCTGGGCCTAGCTGCAGGGAGAGCATTTTCCTTCCCTTGACTTGAAGGGAACAATGGTTAGGTTTATGGTTTTAACCATGGGAAAGGGGTATCCAATAAGCAGTGTGGCACTGAGCAGAATGCTTCCTCTGCTCATATGAATTCAACAGACACGTAGGCAGGAGGAAAATATCCCATGTTCATTCTCCTTCCATCCTCTCATCTCCTGCCTATACCTTACATTGGTTTAATCCAACCAGAGCCTGGGTAGCAAGTTAGCAGTGATACAATTCATTAAGATGAGCTCTCAGTCCAGAGTGCATGATTAAGTATGGTGCGTAGATCTCAAGAAGCAAATGAAAATACCCAGCTTGAAACAGACTGAGATTACTTCTATCTTTTTTTTCTATCTTAGTTTTTCCTCCCTTTCCAAACCAATGCCCAGCCATCTTCAGTGCTCAATGTATATCTGCAGAATATATGAATGTCCAGAAACCTATTTTTTTCCATGAGACAAGTCATAGTTATTTGTATCCGTGGAAAAAAAGCTCTGATTATTAAACGGGCTATCTCCAAACCAACATCAGTTCCTAGATATTTATAATCCATTTTTTTGCAGCATCACTTTCAAACAACCTGCAGTGCTATTATTCATTTCATTGCACTAGGGATGGTTTTACAATACCTTTTTTTTTTTTTAACCATTTTTAAAGTTCTTTATTTGCCTATTTTCTGAAGGCTTATGTATTTTTTTTTTAGTATGCTTCTCCTTTGCTTTGGAAAGTTTCAGATTTTCTTGATTTGGCAGAAAATTAATTTCCACCCAGATTTCTCATAATAGGATTTAATACTTTATATTCTCTATTATCTTAAATCTACTTATTTTATAGATGCTTACATTTTTATACATATAATTTACATTATACACTTTTACTCAAAGGTAGGACTCTCTCATAAACGTGTGTTATCATAATTTTTTAAATAAATAATTGCTTAGGAAGCAATATTGGTACAATAATTGAAGTGTTTCTATTATGTATTTGGGTCTATACTTGATTAAAACAAAAGAGACTGAATGCCCAATAATGTGTTATGAGCATTACCCACTGTTATTATGAAAACAACGATACGAAAGAAAGAGAATAACAGATATAAGTGTTTAATTTGTACCTTTCTTAACACACCAAAGAAATACTGAAGCAACATGAGAACTTAACAGGAAATGATTCATAATGAAAATTTCAGATATTTTCACACTTAACATTCTGACCTCTGGAATCAATTTAATTTTCTGGATGAATTCAAAAGGAATTGAAGATTTGCCAAGTCTGATGGAATATTATAACTTAATGGAATGTCTGTGCTGTAGTGGAGGGTTGTTCTTTACCTGAGACCTGTGGGTCTCCAGTTGTCTCTGGATAGGCTTCAGTGAGTTTGGGAACTCTAGTCAAAATTTACATGTATTTGCATAAATATATCAATTTGCATATTTGTGTGTATATTTACATATCCTAAAGAGTTCCATGTTATAGTCAATGTTAAGAACTTCTTTCACAGGTATCTTAGTGAGGTAGTCTAGCCAAAACTGTGTATTTCACCTATGAGGAAAATGAGGTTTCTATATAAGCAAAATTGCTTGCCCAATAGCTGGCACAAACAGGACAGGAGCCTGATTCTCCCATTTCTATCTGAATGTTCTTTATTAACTTTGTAACTCTGGTCTAGGTTCATTAAAAAAACAAATGGAACAGTATGAGCTTCCATTCAATTAATTAATTCACTCACTCATTGATTTAGTGAAAAAACATTCCCAGTGTTTACTATGTACACAACTCTGAGTTAAACAACTGTACAATCTAGTGAGTAAAACAAGCTGACAGTTGACAATCCTGTAAAAGAGCGCATACTAAACAAGCACACGGAAGTCCATACCTAATTTCAAAGTTTTGATAAATGCAATAGAACGTTGCACAAAAACTAGTATCCAAGAAAAACAAGGAACTGCATTTTGAGGTGGTGCTCAGAAAGGGACATTTAGGACAGAGACATGTAAGCCTGAGCATGAAGTGTGACAAGGAACAGCCCAGGGAGAAGTGAGAGAAGAGTTTTCTGAACATAAGGGAAAATGTAGGAAGAGTCTAAGAGAGGGTGAGAGTTTGTCCAGATGTGTTTGAGGAGCTGAATTCAAGCTGGGCTTGCTCTGGTACAGACAGCCTGGCAGGAAAGGGGGAGAGTGAAGTAACTTACAGATGAAGACATAGCTTAGTAGACCTTTCTATGTATTCTTTCATGAAATTTCCTTTCAGATATTTTTATTGACTTGTAGTTCTCTATAAATACTACGTAAGCCACTTGTTAGATGTGTGTGTTGTGAATATTTCCTCCCAGTATGTGCCTGTTTATGATTTTATGCTGACTTTGGAAAAGCAGAAGTTTTTAACCTTGATACATTCAAACTAATAAATTGTCTTTTTTAATATTTTATGCTTGTTATGTCCTACCTAAAAAAATTCTTATGAAAACTAAGATAACTTTTATTTTTTTATATGGCTTTTATTACAAGTTGGATCTCTTTAATAAATGTGCAGCTACTAAGATTTTTATTTCTTCTTATGTTACATTTAGAAGTCATGTTTTTTCAAGAAATGTTTTTTTTTTTGTCAAAATTAGTGGCCTAAAGACCCTCATAATATTTCCTTATTATTTTTTAAAGTCTATAGGATTCACAGTGATGTCTTTACAATTGTTACTGACATTAGTATTGTGTTTCTTCTCTTTTTCTCACTCATTCTCTTTTTCACTCTTACTTGATTAGATTTGCTAGTAGTTTATCAATTAAATCAGTCCTTAAAGAGCAAACTTTTAGACTTACTGATTTATTCTATAATTTCTACTCTAGCCCACTGATTTCCACTCTTTTATTTATTAATCTCTTCCTCCTATTTTCTATTTAATTGCCAGTCTTTTTCTTTTTTTTTAGTTTCTTAAGATGAAGCATTGAGAATTTAAAATTTTAAATCTTTCCTCCTTTCTACCATAAGCATATAATCCTATAAATTTCTCTCTAAACACAGATTTGTCTACACTCCACAGATGTTATGTTGTGGTTTTGTCATCATTTAGGTCAAATTAATTTTCAATTTCTCTTGTAATTTATTATTTAATCCATGGATTATTTACAAATGTTTGATTTACAATAACAAAAATTATTACATCCCCTCTGCGGTCTGGGTGGCACCGAGAAGTTTGCAACAACCAGCCACACCCCCACCCCTTTTAGTAAAAAAGTAGCCTGAATTCTAACTCTTGTAAGATAGTTCTTCGAGACACTAGTTCTCCATTTTCTTTGCCTGCTGGCTTTCCAAACAAAGTCACTATTCCTTGCCCCAGCACCTCATCTCTCAATTTATTGGCCTGCTTTGCTATGAGTAGTGTGAACTTGAACTTGGAAACACTCCTTTTTATCACTTTCTTGTGCCTTTACACAGTGGTGGTTTTGATATTTTTTCCTAGATTTTAGAAGTGTTGTATATGGCAGGGTTAATTCAATTAAAACTATTCCGTCATCAGAATCAAAATCTGGAACAATTGCTCTGTGTGGTTGTCCAGCTGTGTCTTTATCTTTGTGTGTGTGTGTGTGTGTGTGTGTGCGTGCATGTGTGTGTGCGCCTGTGCATATATGTGGGTTAATCTCTCTCACTCTCTCTCTCAATAATAGTTTTTAATCATGTACATTGAAGGACTGTTTTTTTCAAGAAACTATGTTAGAAACTGCAGGCTATGGAGAAGTATAAGATCATTCTCTGTTATTAGAGTCCTTTCAATTTATTTAGTCATTTAGCAAAAGTCCCTGGAGTGACTACTGTGTCGTGAGGACTGATCATGCTAAATAACAAGGATACTGAACTAAAGAGAACGAATGATTCACAACGTCATAAACTCAGCAATACCATATTAAATCTTAAAAGAGACTTCGAATATCGTTTTATGTGTGATTGCATTTCTTATACTTGAGTTAGTGTTGTTTTATAAGCAAGCTTCACAAATGCTACTCCTTTGACTGTCTGAGAAACATTAAAATGTCAGTTTTCAGGGTCTTGCTGTGAGAGATTTTGGGGGTATGATAATGTTTGTTGATTAAGCTCCTTGGATAATTCTGATGAATAAATAGGTTTAGGAACCAGGGTTTCTTATCATATATGAATATTAGGGTACTTTTGCCTAGAAACCCAGGAAAATTGTATTTCCTAACTCTAGTAAGCAGTAGAATATTTTCTGTGGCCACTTCCCAGGTGTATTTTGCAAAGTACTTCCATCCTGGAGCTAAAAGACTTTGGTATCCCTGGCTCTGCTGTTTTACCAAGTTAGGTGCCACAGTAATGCATTAGAACTGTTCTAGAAACTTGTAACAACACACAGAAAAATTATTAGACAATCATCTACAAAGGAAAGGACAGAAAGACCCAGCATGCCTGAGGACAGTGATCTTACCCCTTGTATATCTGGCAAGTATGAAGCATATATACATTTTGGATGAATGAAAGATGAGCTTTTACTTTATAAGTATCTATGTTGAACTTACTATACTGGGTACGTACTAAGCTGGGTGATGGTGAGACTAAGAAGATGAAAGTAACAGCTCTTGTCTTCAAAGAGGTTTTATTCTAGTAGTAAAGTTCTTATGCTGCCGTACGAGGAAAGAAACATGTCTGCTAATCTGCTACCCTCTTTTCCTGTACAGTGGTCATCTCCTTAGAGTCACGCCATTTAATTCAGTGGAGGACACTTCTTCCTACACATGTGTGAAAGGCTAATTTCTGAACAACTAACTGGTCAGAGATTAGGATTATATTATGCTTTTATTCTATAAGGTTGAGAGAAGGAAAAGTGGGCTAAAAAAGTGAGGCAAGAAGGGGGCAGGGCACAACCACTCAAGGAATGCTACAGCAGTTAACATCAAAATGGTGGAAGATTCAACCCCCAGCAGGCCTTGAGGCTCAAGATGGTGAGAGATTTAACTTCTAGCAGATCTTGAGCTTCATTATACACCCACTGTAATATATTAACATGTTGAATAACATGCCCACAGGCACCATGTTACTCCCAAGGCTAGCCACAAAAGGTCAAAGAGTGGAAAATGGCCAATTTCCAGGGAATCCCAGCCTCTTCCCCAGGCTAATTAGAATAGTCCTTCCACTTAGTAGCATATGAAGCCACTGAGCCCATAAAAACTGGCAACACAGTGCCTGTAGTCGATGTTCTTTCTCTCTCTCTCTCTCCCTCTTCAGAGACGCCCCGAGCTCTGTCTATGGAGAGTGTACCTACTTTTATTCTAATCTCAGCACCCAATCCCCACACCTCGTGGCCTTTATCTTGCCTTTCGATGTATCTCTAAATAAATCTACCTTTACTCAACAGTGGCTCGCCCTTAAATTCTTTCCTGTACAAAGCCAAGGACCCACACTTGGCGGTGCATATCCCAGGGGCTCAACCGAGACCTGGGACACAGCCCTCCTTACACCCCACATTCCTTTTTCCTGCATCAAAAGCACATTCATCATTAAGAGATATTTTTGGTTTTGGTTTTGTTTTCACTATTTTAATTTACACAGAGTAATAAAATTTCTTTCTTACCTTTCTATTTTGCTGCTGGAATCAAAATCTTAAAATAACAATTACATTTAAGGTGAATATCTTTGCTAGAAATCTGATGTTTCACAAACAAACTACGCTATGAGGGTGACAACTGTTTGTTTCTCTGAATTCACTCTTTCTGTTTCTTAAGGAACCACATTATAGGTAACATATGGGTTTCCTGTAACTCTCTTTCTTTCAGAAGAACTGCAAGAGTGCTGGTCTGAATTCAGAACGTAGACCCAATGGACAGAAGACTAGTAAGCCTCAGTTACGGTCTTGCTGGTGAAGGCTCCAATTGATGAAAACATCAAGTTTCTCGCTAAAGAAATGAAACACAGAGACAGCTAGGATTTTAGAGTGTTTTAGTGATTATGTGTGACCGTCACGCTGAACTGCATTTTAAATTTTTAATGCTAGTATTATTTCCAACAAATTCTAACACTCTAATTTTTAATACACAAGTAAGAATGTGATAATGTTTTCATGATAAGCTAATACAAATATCTGAACAATGATTTATATTATTTCTTTTGCGAGTACAATTGACTTTTCTTAACAAGAAGTAAGGCTGATTCTCTAAAAGGAACTTGAAAGCAAGAGCTGTCTGTCTACCCATATCTTTTAGAAAAAGAATTATGTTAAAATTAATAACAACTAATTATTTCTAAATAAATAAAGTTATCCATGTCTCAAGTTAAACAAATATTAAAGTTAAATGAAGAAATACTAAATTTACTAATGAAATGTCCAAGATTAAACAGGAAAATATATGTATCCCAGTATTTGCTGTAATATTTGGCTTTATAATGGGCCATCATATTAGACAAAACTCAAAATTATTGCCAGTTAGGATAGATAATATAATGTGAAGAGAAAATGTTCATTTTTGCTTTTATCACTGTCATCTGTGAGAGGATGTTAGGATGCAAAGCATTGATGTGGCATTTATTTATTATTCCAAACATTGCCTACTTAATGGATAAATACCTAATGAAATTCAATTGGCATAGAAGATTAGGAGATATCTAGTCTAACTCATAAAGCTATTTTAGTAATGTTTTTTCCTCCCAAGAAAATTTGTGAAACAGAAAGCCAACAAAGGCATATCGTTCAGATGAATAGTTGAAATTCTTACAGGTAGTTCTTCGTTCTGATTTAAGGCAGTTGAACTAAAAGAGGGCTTTATTTGAGCTTAGACTCTTCCATCACCTCATTTTTTTTTTTTTTTTTTAATAAGGGGGCTAAGTTTATCTGGATGACAAAGAAAATTCCAGTTCAGGCTCAAATCATTTAGCATTATGAGACAAGTCTGATCAGATATTTTTGAAAAGTTTTGGTTTCATCCAATCTAGCTTCCCTCCTAAGGACCTGATTGTGTTTCATGTAATCAGTAAGGATGTGTTGAATAAATGAGAAAAATCCTGTCAATTCTTCCTTTAAAATACATCTCAGATCTGTCTGTCTACTACCGCTGCTCTCCTGGTCCACTGACGCACTTCCCTGCGTGGGCTCTTTTCGGCACTTTTGACTCAATGTGAAATATCCAGAACTTCCTCTGAAACTGCATATCGGATCCCTTCCCTCTCTCTCCGCTATTTCCCTTTTCACGAAGAATTAAATTGAAAATCCTTACTGTAACTGTAAGTCCCTTAGGATTCTTCTTACCTCACCACATGCCACAGTTTAGCTCCAATCACGTGGATTCTTTCTCTCTCTCTTTTTTTTCCTTAAAAAAACACTGTTCTTTCCAACATACGGCCTCGGTTTTGGTTCCGTCCTCAGCCTGGAAAATTCTTTCCCTGGTGTAGTGTGGCTGCTCCTTTTTCTCCTCTGTTTATCCTGAATGTTAACTTCCCAGAAAAGTCCTTCGTGACTACCATGTGTACAATACATTTCTGCTTTTATATTTTTCCTTTACCCGCTATCCCTCATCACACTGTTATTCTCTGTCATACTATGAGGGACGGCTCATTGCCAACCCCAGGGATTCTGGATTCTCTGGGGATACTGACTGCCTTGGGTTCTAAGTGAATGACACCTTTGGACCAGAGTATGTGTGTGTAATGAAAGGGGCATGATTTTCCCTTGGAGGCGTGCAACTCATGCTGTCCTCGCTCAGGTTCCTGTTACCTTTGCACACATAATTGGTTACACTTTAAATAAACATTTATTTCTGCATCTACTTGTTTACTCTGGCTCTTTTATCAGACTGGAAAGAACAAGAGTCATATCTGTTTACTTTTGTATAAACAAGGTTTGCACATAGAAAGCCCTCATTAAATATTTGGTAAATAAATGAATGAATGAAGTAATAATTTGATGGATGAGATACAGTAAAGAACAAAATAGAAAATTTCTAAATCATTCCTGAAAAGTGACAGTTTTACTTTCTAAGGAAATAAATGCAAAGATATTTCAAAGCATGACATTAGAAACCTTACGAAACCACTGTTTGAGAATTTGGGCCTAGGCAGTCTTTTCCCAGAACCACATCTTCTAAACATTATTTTTTAAAAGCCTGCAAAGATTTTTTTTTTCAGTTTTATTGAGTTATAATTGATGTATAACATTATAAAATTTTAAGATGTACAATATAACAATTTGATATTTGTACATGTTATGAAATGATTCCACAATAAATTTAGTTAACATCCATGACCTAACATAGTTACAAGTTCTTTTTTCCTTGTGGTGATAACTTTTAAGATTTATTCTCTTAACTTCCAGATATACAGTACAGTATTGTTAACTATAGTCACTGTGCTGTACATTATACCCTCAAGACTTTTTAATCTAGCAACCAGATATTTGTAACTTTTGACCCCCTTCACCCAGTTCCCCAATCCTCCATCCCCCACTTCTGGCAATTACCAATCTGACGATCTCTTTTTCTGTGATTTTAGGTTTTTTTGAGATTCCATATATAAATGAAATCATACAATATTTTTCTTTGTCTTGCTTATTTCACTTAGCCTAATTCTCTCAAGTTCCATCAATATTGTCACAGATGACAGGATCTCCTTTTTTATGGCTGATTTTAAATTTCTTAAATTGGTATTAACCTGAGATACTTTTGGGCAGAAGTCCTAAAGTAAAAGTCATCCAAAAGGGGAATGTTAAACAGGTATTCAATTCAGTATAAGTACATTTTTCAGGCTCTTATTTTAATTTTGGTGACAATAACTTAAGCTGCCATATGGAAAATTTTGACAAAGGTTAAAAGACTTGGGGAGCCATTGTGTTGAGAAACACACACACATACACACACCTCCGACACACGCAATTATTTCTTGACCAGGCCAAGAACAGATAATGGTAACACTCGTGGCTAGCTAAATATCCTTCCAATATTGTATTTTCATCAGCTCTGGACTTTTGATGTTTTCATTTCTTTAATTATGTGGAACATCAATGCTTTTTAAATTAGCTCTCAGTGTTCGGAAAAGTGCACTTTGGTTGTACAATTTAACTGCTGTAAAACATTTTAAATAGCAAACAAATAGGGTTAAGGTGAAGCACAGCAGGTCCCCTTATTGCAATAAATACCAGCTCCCTCCCAGTTTTAAGCTTTATCATTCATCGTTTCCGAGTACAGGATTTTGACAAGGCTTAACAATTTTTACATAGATACTTTACACAGTAAACATAATACTACATATTGCAAACTATCTCATAGCAGTTCAAGTTGACTTAATTTGGTGGGCAAACTGGTATTTTACATTGGAAATTCCTCGGCAGACTGTGCAGAAGGAAAAAAATGCTAAAACACATTTAAGTTCAAATTAATTCACTGAGCCATTGCGAGCTGTCAGTGGAATAGTTCAGGGTTAGCAAACTATGGCCTATGGGCCAAATACAGCCTATCGCTTGTTTTTGTAAATAAAGTTTTATTGGAAACCAGCCACATTCATTTGTTTATGCCTTGCCTAAGGCTGCTTTTGCATGACAATGGCAATACTGAATAGCTTTGACAAAGACTATCTGGCCCAAAGTCTAAATAAAATATTTGCTATCTAGTCCTTTAAGGAAAAGGTTCCCAATCCCTGTAATAATTCAGTGTTCTCACTTGATGTCAGATGGCACTGGATGGTTAGATAATATCTTCTGGTAAGAACTTCCCATGGGCTCTGCATATGGTTACAGGGCTCAAAAGGGAAACAACTTCTTTGTATTACTAAGACTAAAAGGTACCTAAATAAACAGAAAGAGTGAATCATCTTTCAAAAGGCCTATTTTAATCACCCTAAACGTGTGACTGCACTGAGTCTAGAGCAGTGATCAAGAATAAAGCATTAGATCAAGAATCATTGACGGTATTTGAAATGAAAGTCTGTGCTAGGGGAGAACTGCGCAAACCTGTGGACGGTTGGCCTTCACCCATCCCTCCTACTGAAAAATATAGCTGGGAGGGAGCAATTCATCAGGAACAGGTAGATACAGGAAGCCGGCATAAAAAGCACCTCAGGAATTGCACATCCAGAGGGGAATAAAATGTACTGAAGAAGGTAATGCAGGAGTTTAAACATTCAGACAGGAAGGCAAGATGTAAGAGTTCATAGAAACAAAGTGCAAGAGAGAATGGAAAAAAGAGACAGATGAGGGCACCAGAGTAGAGTACTCTTGTAACTCAGATTTTCTTTATATATCAAAAAAAAAAAAAAAAAAAAAGCCATATCAGGAGCTTAGCAGGGCTAGCCTCTGTGCTCATCAGGAAATTTCTCAACATTCTTACCTTTCCTTGCCCTCACCACAAATTGCACCCTTTTGCCCACTCGTCTAGCAGCTCATTCAGCCCCCTCTCGTTTTAATCCTTGACCTCTTCTTTCCCCATTCTTTGAGCTAATGTCCTTTGAATGAATGTCACAGTCACTTGAAACAACTCTTGTGACCTGACTCCGGCTGAGTCAGGATGACATTTGGTCTCTTTGCTCCAGTTTGTTTTGGATCTTCTTCTATTCAGTTTTTGGACTTGAATTTAGTCCGAGGTCATGGGAACAATTCTTGTTTTTTCCCATTATTTTTTCATATTCATTTCATATATTAGAGAACTATAATTATTAATTCTAACAGGCCAGGTGTCCTTCAATAACTTGTAGGCTATAAAGTTCCCTTTGGTATCCTGATGGAATTCACAAAGACTATTAAACAGTTATTCGTATTACTTAAAAATCAATGTAATGTCATAATAGTAATTGACAAAAGTAATAAAAATTATGATTATAATTGTCATTCAATATGTAAATGGTTTGGCACAGCTACTTTAGAAAATGTAACAAAATGGGCACATGCTTGTTCCTATAGATAGAATGAATGCTAATGAATAAGCCATAAATTCAAATTGAGAGTTGTACTGGTGACTCAAATACCCCAAACTGACATTGCTCCTCATGCTGTGATTTTTAAAATTCCAAACAAAATAAAATATAATATATAATATTTCATCTAGTTATATGGCATTAGAACCCTAGAAAATTTAATGGATATTAAAATTAAGAAAAACTACTGTGGGTTTTAAAGGTTACATAGAGATATGTTTTAAGATTATATTTCTATGAGATGTTCTGTGCATTAATAAATATGTGCAAATATATTTCAAAGTGCCATGGAATGCAGGATGATGCTTTGGTAAGTAGGATATTCTAAGAATATTGTAAGGATACTAGCATCCTTGCCCATTACCTCCTTGCCCTGGCAGTGGTGCCTTCCTCCCTGTGACCACAAAAAATACCCTGAGGATGTTGTATCCCATTAAGATAGAATGAAGGAGCAAAGAACGTGGATTCTCTGCTCAGCCTCCCTGTTGCCTGTTCCTACTTCCATACTGTAGTTTTGAAGTGCTAATTAAAAGAGTTTTACACCATGGAGAATAGGAATACTGGGAATTTCCAGAAGTAGACTGATATTTCTGACATAATTTTTTATTTCTAACGATTAGATTTATTACAGATTGAAGGCGGAAACAGGAGAGGGGTTAATTATGACTGAGGGAAATACATCAGTGAAAAATAGGACAGGTGTGGGACATGGAGTGGCATGGCCATATGGATATGCAGATAATTAGTTCATGTGCATAATATTGAGTTTAACAATAGGATTGGAGTCAGTGCTCAGTAAGTATTCATTGATAATCACCTCAGTGATTTTACTTTATTTTATTTTTAATTTTTAAAATTTTTTTGAAGTATAGTCAATTGCAATGCATCAGTTTCTGGTGTTTAGCACAATGTCCCAGTCATGCATATATTTTCATATTCTTTTTCGTTAAATATATTACAAGATATTGAACATAGTTCCCTGTGCTATACAGAAGAAACTTTTAAAAAATCTATTTTTATATTACCTCAATGACTTTAGATAAAAGAAGCAGAATGACTCTTGACAACGTCATTAGTCTGTATTTGGAGTTTCTGCTCAAAACATTGATAATGATACTAACAGCCTAAGAACAACTAACGCATATTCCAAGGGAGGATAATAATCATATTCATAAATTTGCCTTCTGTTTAAATTTCAATTAGAAAGCAAATGTAAGTTTACTTCTTAGTGCCTGAAGCATGGGTGTTATAGGTAGAAACTGAGTTTCTGGAAGTGAAAAACAAAACAGAGAAATCCCAAATACTTGTAAAGTTCAAAAGGATTCTGTTTATTAATCTACTTCTGAAACCTGAAATAGAAGCTGTGGACAAAAAAATGTTGCCTGCCTTTTCAGTAAACAATGAATGTTGCCTACCATCAAGCCATCAGCCACTGGTAGCCACACCCAGAGGTTCACACTGAGGAGAATTCAGGATGGAGAAAACAGGATACTGGCCCTACATGGTTAAGATGCATAGCAAAGAAATAATTTCAAAGAGCCCAGACTCTTGCATCCTCCCATAAACAGAAAATCATTAACTTAAGATGTCTGGAGTTTTTTTGTGTGTGCGACTAGCAGTAATCTTTTGATGTTCCACTACATTTTTTTTCCAGTAAAAACTCCAGTGTATCCTGGCTCCTCCCTTACCTCTTTGAAACAGTACCACAGAGCTCTCTGAGAGGATGGTTCCCACACTACAGTCCTCGGTAGTCTCCCAAATAAAACGTAATTCTTGACTTCTAGGTTGTGACTTTTTTTTCCAGCTGATAAAGCATAACATAGACATAATAGAAAAAAAGAAAATGGTATGTGAATTAAAAGCTGGAACACAGGATAATTCATGTATTTGCAATATCTTTACCTGCAGATTTATCTGCAGGAGAACTGATCAATCTTTACAATTCTTCTTCTAGTCTTCTGCTTTTATCCTCCTTACCACACATGCTAGATCCTAAATATTCTCCCCCTTTTTTGTTTCTTTGTGGGAAACTTTTTAAAAAAATCTGCCAGCCTTACTATCAGTTTCAGCATTTCTAATTTCTCTCATAGTATGAAGTAATGTCAAAGTACCTTGTTTTAAAATTTCAAACAGAGGAATGTCATACTGAAATCTTGAGGATTATGAAAGGTTGTGAGATTTAGTTTTCAGCGTTACACCACTACTCTTCCTAAAGGGCCACAGAGATAATACTCACGAGAATGTGGCAGTTTAATCAGTGAAAGAGCCACGCATCATGGGAGCCCATGTGGTGGACACCGGGCCACACCTCTTCTGTCTATGCCACGGAGTACCACCCGGGGATTGGGCAAGAAACAGATGTAAGCAAAAATACAAGCTAGCCCTAAGCCTTGCAGTCAGCCCTGGGATAAATCATTTAACATATACATCCATTTCCTTGTTTTTAAAAATGACAGAATGCCTTTTTATCCCCCTAGAAAATAAAGCAACTAGAGCTCTTTAAATAAGATTTTGACTTGTATTTTATTAATAAAGTAGTATTTTTCTTCTAAGAATAATAATTCCTCCAAGCCAATATCCATCAGGAAAGGAGAACGTGTTCATAATGGTTGCCTTTATTTCAAATGATTTATTGTTAATGCTGAATATATTCTTAATGACTCCAAGCTTGAGCAAAGCTGTGAAACCACAAAACTTGATGTTTGAGATTAATTTGTTTCATTCAGATAAAATTTCAAGTATGCTACAAGCAATTAAAGTGTGAGGAATGCCTTTGTTCCCACTTAGAACTTTTACAAACTTTTAAGCATATATCACTGTCTCTCTTACATGAAATAGTCTCCAGCTGGGAAATTATATTAGGATAAAACAGTGAGGATTGAGTCAGGTTGAAAAGCTTGCTTGCAAAAATCACCGAGGAACTTTATAAGGCAAAGCACAGGAAAGACATTTACACTTAAGATTCTGGCCTGTGGATGGAACTGACTGAATGTGACTGGGCACAATGACATCAGACTTGGATATGAGAGAGACAGGAGCCACAATTCTCATTAAAATTGTCTGCAAAGAAAATAAGTAATAAAAAAAATTTTAAAAACCAGAAGGGATGTAAACAGTTGTTGGTTTAAACACACAATTTGCTAGCTCTTGGGCATTACTTTCTTCTAAAACCCTTGACGGTGGTCCATGGATGTCAGGAGCAGTGCAGGACTCTCAGGGTGGGCCTGCTGCCTTTGTACCTCCTCCAGTGCATGGGCTTAGCTATCTGTCCCTCGCTCACCAAACTCACATGATCTGTTTTCTGATATTTCACTAAGCAGTAAATTAAGTTAACCTGATTTGCACAACGATTTCTCAAGCAGCTGTTCCATCCGATAGCTAACTCAACGGCTTTTACATTTTCCTCCCCCTTACACACACATATACATATTGCATTTTACATTGGGTCTCACTTTGAATCAACGTTAAAAGCTAAAATAAAAGATCCAAATTTGGAAGCACTGAAAGGAGGGTATATCTTAAAGAAGCGTTAAAGAGAGAAATCGGATCGTAATTCCTCCATGTGATTTTTGACACAATGTAAGAGAGAGTAAAATATTTTTCTAATGTGAATCTCTGTGTCAGGTATTATAAAGGACCTCAGAATCACTGTTAGGAAGACCAGTGTTGCCGGCTTTGAGGATTAGTGATATGTGTTTGTGTTTAAGTTTTATGCCATCAACAGGAGACTGAACTGGGAGTTACACAATATGTACTAGTGAATATTCAACAGCAATATTTTCTACTATGAAGATCCATGTATGGAACTGTGCTGAGCTGAAAGACAGCATATGTGGGCTCTGTCCCGTGTTCAGCCAAAAAACAACAGAGCAACACTGAACAAGTCACTTTCCTCAATTAGCTGATTTCAATATTCCCTTCAGCTCTTTCCTTCCTCATTACTGATTATAGCTTATTACATGTGTATAAACATATTTCTGATTAATAGACATGATCTCTATTATATTTGAAGATCTAAGATCTAGAATCATGTGTTCTCTACTCAACAGCACAGAATTAGTCACGTTAAGAGACACAGCGTAGGCGCTGTCAGCGAGAATGGCAGAGTGAGGAACTCTGGGGCTCTGTTCCTCCCCAGAAACATGGAAAGATCTAGTGAAAATGGTCAGAATCACCTTACTAGAACTCAGAGAGTCAAAAGTTTAGCACAAACAAGCAAACACGTAAAGGCAATTTAAACATGGTAGGAATTCATTGTGGCATTTTAATTGACCCTGACCCCATCCATCACCCTAGCAGTGCCAAGGTCTTGAGGATGGCAGCCCACCTTTCAGATGTGGGTATCTGATTTTTAAATGAATAGAGCAGAACTTTTTCCCAAGAAATATTGTCTGTTTGGGCCTGACAGATTTTCAGGAGCACTAATGCAAGGAGCTTCCCTTTGCTTTGCATACCTGGGGATTCTATCAGACAGAAGACGCTATGAAAACATCAAGGAACACATGAAAAGTCCTTGCCATGAAGGGCAAAACATGACATGTCCATGGAGTACCTAATGGACATGCAGCTTGAGAAGAAAACCCTGGTAGTGAGAATTTGGGGGCACTAAGGGCTTTGAAAGGCTTCAGCATATATTGGGGCAGGGCACATGCTCAGAAAAGACCTGAAGAGACCATGGCATCTAATCTTGGCCAATCTTTAAGCTCAGCACAAGGAGAAGGTAAAGGCAAAGGAGGAGTTGAAAATGGGCTGACTCCAGCCAAGAATATTCTACCCAGCAAAGCTGTCCATCAGATTTGAAGGAGAGATAAATGGTTTTCTAAACAAAAACCAAAGCTGAAGGAGTTTATCACCACTAGACTGGCCTGAAAGAAGTGTTAAGGGGACTGATTCCAGCTGAAACCAACGAACACTGATTAGTAACAGGAAAACATATAAAAATATAAAACTCTTTGGTAAAATAAATGTATAGTTAAATTCAGAAAAAATTATCATAATGGTGTTGCATAAATCAATTACAAGTCTAGTATGAAGGTTAAAAAACAAAAGTATTTGAAAAACTACAATAATATGTTGATGTTTACACAGTGTTAAAAATGCAAATTGTGACAGTAAAAACATAAAATGTTAGGGGAAGAGCTTTTGTATTCATTTGAAATAAAGTTATTATTAGCCTAAAATAGGCTATTATAATATACTTCGCATAAGACTTATGGTAACCAAAAAGCAAAACCCTACAATATATACACAAAAGATGAAGAGAAAGGAATAAAAAATACCACTACAGGAAATCATCCAATCACAAAGAAAGAGAGCAAGAGAGGAAAAAAAGGGAAAAGATGCTGCAGGACAGTTAATAATCTCAATCACAAATATTTCTGCACATTTTCTCTTCCCGAAATGCTATCTTTCCTCTTCCCTTGCCTATGACATCTGTAAGTATCTTCTATTCTGGGAAATTTCCCCAGGTTCTTCATGGAGATTTAGTTGCTCCATTTCAGAACGTCAGTACCTTCACTTTGGAACTTCCCACTTCTTTCTCCGTCTCCTTGAAGACAAAGAACTTAACTTATACATATTGCTACTTCCAGTGGTTCGGTCAGTACATTTTTTTGGTCGAGAAATCAAGTCTTAAGAGTACATTCTTACTCCTATTTACTATCAGATCACAAAATATTATTCATACTCATTAGTAAGATGGTATTACACTGGGAAGCATTTACTGGGAAAGGGGGCTATTGTATAAAGATTTCTTGCCTTCATCCTGAATCTCTTAAGTGGGTTCCTTGGAGCTTAACAAAGAAAACTACTTTTACAGTGGTATCTCTGGATGTAAACTTTCTCTGATGAGGCCATCTTCGTATTCTTTGTTAAGCACCTATACTACACACTGGTGTGTCATTAGGAGACATTCAAATGCAGACGGAGTATTATAACGTGTGTTTGAACATGTGTAAAGAATATTTGGGGGACCATATCTGTGACAAGTTAGTTTGCAAAGTGATATACTTCTTCTGAGACTGGTTATATTTCAAAGCAGAACGAAAAACTAAGACAGCTGATAACTGAAAAAGCTGTTTTGTGCTTTTTGGATTCAATACAGTGAACGCAATTTCCATTAAACACATTTTTTCCCCTTTACAATAAACAGCAACAATTAAAATCCTGTTCACTACTTGGTGCTTTGAAAAGTCTCAGCTGCTTTTTTCTGGTGTAGTTCACTGCTGTTAAACAATGACTTAATTATTGAAGCAGCTCCCTTGTTGAACAAAACTTTTGATACATAATTAATACAAACAGGCCCAAGTTGACAGGACACGCTTCCTCATATCAGCTTAACTCTTCTTGTCCAGCAAGGTAAAAGAGGCAGAATGGCAGGTATTCTTTAAAAAATAATAATCCCCCTGGGACTTGGAGATGATTTCTGAGTTTTTTAGCTGAGACTTGAGGATATCTGAATACACATGGAAAATCCAGTTACACTCCAAATTTGTTCATAGAGGCCACCAAAAAAAAGCTTTTGGCCTAAGTGACTGTTGCTGTTTTTATTTTTATTTTTTCCTAATTCTGGATTCATTAAAAAAAATTAGATGTGAAGATTCATTAGATATTTTAGAGCAATAGTCTCAGTTACTTGCCTTTGTATGTCCTCCCTGGAATAATGCGAGTTCCTGAAAAGAAGATGTCTTATGGATCTTTGACCTCCTGGAAATCTTTCCAATAATATCGCTTTCTGTTTAGAAAAAGCATGAAGGTCTTGGAGACCTCTTTCTTGTACTGCCAAGTGGACAGCCCATGACAAAACTCTGGACCAAACAGTAACAAATGGAAAAGAAATGTTTGTGCTGCCCAGCCTAGTCAAAAATATTGAGCCGCAGCTAAACAAAATGTCTCAGTGTTAACAGCAAAAGATCGATCCAATGTTCTTGAAGTTTTTAATAGTTATACATAAATATTAAAACATTTCATGCATCACTTCATATATTTCCTTGACAACATGTTTAATAAACTCATTTGTTTCACATATTAGCAAGAGTTCAACAGTAATACTTTTTGAAGCAATATGTTCATGATTAAACTGAGATTTAAGAAGAAACTGAACAAACTCTTTCAGAATTGTGTCCTTGTGACTTGTTGGAGGATAACTGAAGTTCTCCTGGAAACTGTCTTCTTTAAGTTTGAATAATGTATTTGTATTCGATGGACTGAAATGCAAACCCATCTCAACATTTTCCAAGCTCATTATAGTACTCAGCTTTCCACATGTTTTCTATGTCAAATTCTTCCACTTTAATTGAACTTAGTTGGAGATTTTAATTCGTATTTATTTGATTAATTCTACAGTGTTTTTCTTAAGTTCAATATTCTTTTTTTCTTTTTTAATATTCTTAGTCTTCATTTCTTCAGTTTTTGGACTTTAAGTCTATTTGTTCTCTCCATGTTTTAATTAAGACTCAATCAGTACTAATGTGAGTATTACGAAATTTATCATAGAAATTAGAAGTTAAATAAATATAGGAGGAACTAGGGAAGTAAATACATAAGGGGAATCATTGAAAGATCAGAGAAAAATCATTAACCAGCTCTGGCACAGACAAATGAGTCTGAACTTACAAGGAAATGTGGAAGAATAACACATCTGGCTATTGGACTGGGACTATGAAGGGAGGCAGATGTTCATGGCAGGCTCTGTGTGGTTGGCTCTATGTGGTTACCACGTATGAGCTTCCAGCAAAGTGTGTGGTGGTGGGCCTTATATCAGTGTTGATAGGCAGGGCTGGAACGCACAAAAGAGAGCTGGATGGACAGAGGGCAGGAGCAAGGGAAAACTGAAATCCTCTGGAAACTTTACATTTGACTCGCAATGCCTCTAACCAACATCCTTCAGAACTGAAAGGTGCTGCTTTGCTCATACCTGCCAAACCTCACACAGCTACATCCTGTGTCAACTCTAACTTGAAATCAGGGAGTAAAGGAGATCCTGGGAAACGTAATTCCTAATTAAATGAAGTTGGTAATAGAACAGTCTGACTCAGCTCATCCCTTGTCAACTTGACATCCAGATATCCCTGACATTCTGTTGCTTAAGTACTAAGATATAAGGCTGATGACTTTTAACACGTTTTGTATTAGTAGGGAAATGGGAGAGGGAAAACCAAAACAAAAATAATCTTCAATAGATAGATAGACAGAGGTGTGTGTGTGTAGAGATACCGTATACAACTTCTTCTGGCCATAGGTGATTTTTACTTCCTTTTTCCACTACTACTTCTGAATATAGTCAGAGTACACACACACACACACACACACACACACACACACACACACACACACACACACAAAGACATTTATTATGAAGAATTTTTTTCACAAGATTATGGAGGCTGGCAGGCCGCAAGATCTTCAGGGCGTGTCAGCAAGCTGGACAAAAACTGTTGGCGCAGCTCCAGCCCAAGTCCAAAGGGCTGAGAAACAGCAGAGTGAACAGCGCAGTTTCAGTCCTTCAGTTAAAGGTCAGCTGAGTTGAAACCAGGAAGAGCCAATGTTTCAGGTTGAGTCTCAGGGCAGGAAAACAGCTGCTGTTCACAGACTTAGAGCTGTCAAGCAGAGGAATTTTATTCTAATCAGAAAAAAGTCAGCCTTTTTGTTCTTCTCAGTCCTTTAAGGGGCTGGATGAGGCCCACGCACATTAGGAAGGGCAATGGACTTTACTCCATCTACTGATTTAAATGTGAGTATCATCCAGAAACATCCTTGCGGCAACAGCCAGGATCATGTTTCACCAAATACCTGGACGCTCTGTGGCTCAGTCAAGTTGGCCCATGAAATTAACCATCACGCCTCCCAAACCTAACTCCAGTCGAGAAGAACCTTACCTACATCTGTTATACTCTGCTACATGTTAACGGAAGGCGTCTCTAATGAAAGAAATCTATAAAGAGGTCACCATGACTGAGACTCAGACTTCCTCTGCAAGTTTTAAAAGAGAAAGGTGGTCTTCCAGTTGTTGGACTGACGTGGGACTGTTTTGAGCAGAAATTCCCTGATGTACTACAGCCACCGCCGCACATTAGAATCTCCTGGTGGAACTTCTGCATTGTCAGTACGTGTACTGGAAAGGGACGTAAGCGTGGATATAACTTGAAAGCAACTCAGATAATTGTGACACACAATCCAAGCTGAGAACCAGCCACTGCCCTAGACCCAGCCTAAGCTGTCAAAACTTGTTCCACACTCTCAGAGAAAGGAAGCGGAGCAAAGTAGATTAATTATTCCAGTTTTAATTAAAATATTTTGGCAGTTGAAAAGCAAAACTGCCATTGCCTTTACTATTTTTGTTTCACTTCACGGTACTGCTGGCCAGTTATTCAGATGCAGGGCTACTGTTACTTTCTGCCTTTTCCCTGTAAACCAGAAAACGTAATTCCTTGTCACAACTGCCATTTTCTCATATTTGGTTGAGTGAATCACTGAAGAACTGTCGTTCAACATAGGCATGGAGACATGGGCAAAACCCAAATATCTTGCCAGTATGCAATTCCTTATTTTTATCTTCAAACTACCTTCGAAACACAACGTCATCCCGTTGATTCTGACACACTTGTTTCAAACCCATTATAGTGAGGACATAGATTTGGGGTGGTCAAAAGTAATTTTTTCAGTTAGGGAAAAAAAAAAAAGCCTTTTTGAATTTTTCTTAATTAGAAGTCTCATCCAAAGTCTGCCTCCTGGATCAGTACTGAGTGTAAACAATTGATTAAAAGGCAGATGTTTGATACTTCCAAGTGAATCTTCCACTGGCTGGAGTCTTTTCTTTCCATCTAACAGTAAGAAGACAGAGAATTTTTTGTTTTGTTATTTGCTCTGCAATATTTTGCTTTCAATCCAAAATAGGTAGGCAGGTATGTAAGTAGACAGACAGACACAGACAGCACCAAGAAGTGATTCCTGAAAAAAAAGTCAGTGATTTATCACTTTTAAATTCAATAACTCCTTCAAAATCTCCACCTCCATGCTCCCCTACTTTCTAAGCAAAAGTATTTTCAGTGAGTTATAGTACTGGCTCTAACTTGAAAACCCTTCCTTTACAATAAATATCTTCATCAGAAGATATTCACCTCCAAAATGTGGCCAATAAGCCTGCAAAAAGCAGTGACCGTAATATAATTACACTCCTCCTTATTAAAATGTTCAACCATTTGCTACAGATGCACAGTTCATGGTTATGGAAAAGGGTAATTTGTTTAATAATATATTCACCCAGCTACACATAATGTGATTTAATCAGTACATTATATGCAGGCTTCAAATGTAAAGTAGCTCAAATGATCAAACTGAACGGGGGAGGGGGAAAGATGGAGATTCATCTTCTCCTTTTATAAATCTTTTACCTTTCAGCCACATCTAAAGACATATTCTGAAAACCACCTGCCGTATCAAACAACAGAATAACAGCTCTACGTGGGGTAGACAAAACCAAAGCTATTCCTGAGATTTGACATTGGTTTGTACATAACTTCCTGCCATTTGAGAATAATATACCAGTAAGTTCTTATTCAGACCTAAAACCTTTCTTTCCTCACATCCCATATTGAGTTTATTGCTCATCCTTCATCCATACCTGCAAAATATAACGATATTCTGATCATTTTTTCACTGCCGCTACCCTAGTCCAAGCCACCATCATTTCTCACTTGGATTATTGTTACAGACTCCAGCTTCATTTTCCTGTTTCTGGCCTTGCCTCTCTTGAGTATATTCCCAGTTCAGAAGCCAAAATGAGGCTATTTAAATGAAAGCCACTTTCTCTGGTTAAAAATTCTCCAGTAGCTCTTCATTCACCAGAGTAAAGACTTACAATAACCTAAAAAGTTGCTTATCATTTTTTCTCAAGTATTTTTCTGATTTGATCCTATTTCACTCTCCCCATCAATCCAGCCTCACTAGCCTTCCCCCAGTTGCACCAACATACCAGACTTCTTTTCCACCTGAGACCTTGTGCAGACCTGGCGTCTACACGGGATGTGCTTCCCTCAGCTAACCGAATGCTTTACTCCCTCATATCTTGGGGGTGTTGATCAAACATCACCTCTTTCATGAGGCCTTCCCTAATGGCCCTATCCAAAACTGCAACCCTCGATCCTTCCTTACTCCACTCGGCTCTAGTTTTCTTCTTAGCACTTGTCCAAAGTAGATACTCTTATCGAATACTTCAATGTTGTATCTCTAGTGTGGAGCCCACTGTCGCTCTCTGAAGCCACTCTGAAGTTCATAAAAACCCCCATCCCAGGGCTCTCAGCTTATTTATCTCAGTTTATTTATCCACTTACCTACCGTTGGAAATCTTGGTTGCATCCAAGTTTCGGCAATTATGAATAAAGCTGCAATAAACATTCTTGTACAGGTTTTTGTATAGCCATTACCCCAACTCCCCACTGCAGGACCACTCTGACCTGCATTTCTACAGGATTAAACCAAAACAAAACAAAACAAAACCTCTTGATGTGTGTTTACTTTAACAAAACCCATCGCCCCAGGAAATAGCCTGGCTCACAAAGTCTTAGGCAGACAAGTCTCACCTCCCACCCTTATCAACATCATAAATCCTATTATTCAGAGAAGTCCTTGACAGAGCTTACAACCAATTAGGTACCTGTGCATGAATTGATCAAGCAGCCCCCGCTCCTTGTGTGCAGAGCGCCTCCCCAATAAAAGACCCTGCACAGCCACCTTCAGGCATCTCTCGTCTGTGTCACCCGCTATAACAAAGTAACTATTCCCTTATTCTTAACCTTCTCCTTGCCTTTTGTACACATTCGCCCCGGTGCATACACAGGCACCTCTCGTCTGGGTCGCCCAATGTTGTCTATAGCAGTGTATCTGTAAAACTTTACTAAGCTATTCTCGGTCTCTGGTAAATTCTTTTACCAGCCCGCATCACTGGCCAGCTGCGTTGTATCCCATAACATCTAGCACTTGGTGAAGAGGAACACTTACTGAATTAGTGAGTATGCCAGAGATAGTGAACGCCAGTACCATCAGTGTGCCCTGGAATACAGCTCTTCTCTTGTGCATGATGGCAGTAGTGAGAGAAAAATTGTCCCCAACTTTGAATTATAAATCAAGCATTCTTTTATGCAATATTAATTACCATTGCTCCATAAAAAAAAGTCACTCCCCATCTGGAATCAATGGTTAAAACATTTATTTAGCTTTAGTTCACAGGACTGTAAGTCAGTTGGATATTTCTATTGGTCTGCTTCAGGTTCACCTTGACTAGTCTTGCTCATGGGTCTATGGTCAGCTGGTTGGTTGACTGGGAACTCACTGATCTAAGACAGCTTCAACTGGGATAATGTGGTTCTGTACCACATGATTTCTCATCCTCTAGCAGGCTGACCTAGACTTGCCAGTCACATGGGTCCAAGCAAGAAAGTGAAGCACACACAGCCTCTTGAGGTCTAGGCTAAGAAGTAGCACATCTTCCTTTCTGCCCCCTTCTATTATTCCCCACAATCACCAAGAAGGCTAGATTCAAGGTGAGAAAAACATTCTATCCTTGATGGAGGAGATGCAAAGTCACATTGCAAAGAGCATTTACTTAAGCATTTCAACAATATACTCATGGCCATGAGTCATTAAATCCTGATACCAATATGGAAAGTCCAGGAGATGATCTCTTTGCATACCACCTAATCATGGTATAGTCATTCTTTATTAGTTATTAATTGCATATCTATTTTGTGTACAAGGCTGTACTGTGACCAAGATTAGCTCATAACAGCATACACTCAGAATTTTCTTGTATATTTCATACTCTCTACAGCATCTGTAAGTTTAACCCCTTCTTAAAGGGGCATAATTAACATAAAGCCAACTGTCATGAATATAGAAGGATATTTTGAATGAAACTGGTTATAAACAACTTTAGCAGGAACTCTGTAGAATCTGAGATGAAGCACATGTTAAAATCATATGAGAGAAACAACGAGATAGCACTTCACAACTGTCAGAATGACCAAAATCTAGAACACTGGCAACATCAAATGCTGGCAGGCATATGGAGCAATAGGAATGCTCATCCTTTGTTGGTGGAAGTGCAAAACTTTGGATGACAGTTTAGCAATTTTTCACAAAACCGAACATATTCTTACCATATGATCTAGCAATTGTACTCCTTGGTATTTATGCAAAGGAGTTAAAACTGTAATGCCCACACAAAAACCTGTACAAGATTGCTTATTGCAGCTTTATTTATAATTGCCAAAACTTGGATGCAACCAGGATTTCCATTGGTAGGTGAATGGATAAATAAACCATGGTACATCCACAGTTAGTATCCAATAACAATATTACTCAGCACTAAAAAGAAATGAGCTGTCAATCCATGAATAGACATGGAGGAATTTAAATGCGTATTACAAAGTGAAAGAAGCCAATCTGAAAAGGCTGCATGCTGTATGATTCCAACTACATGACATTCAGGAAAAAGCAAATCAATGGAGATAGTAAAAAGTCAGTGGTTGCCAGGGGTAGGCAGGAAGAGATAAATAGGCAGAGCACAGAGGATTTTTAGGGCAGCTGAAAGACTCTGTATGATACTATACTAATGGAAAAATATCATTATACATTTGTCTAAATCCATAGGCTATACAACATCCAAGCGTGAATCCAAGGTAAACTATGGACTTTGAGGGATTATGATGTGTCAGTGTAGGTTCATCCTTGATAAAAAATGTACCATTCTGGTGAGTGATGTTGATATGGGGGAGGCTATGCATCTCTGTGCTTCCCCCTCAATTTTGTTGAAAACTAAAACTACTCTGAAAAATTAAGTCCTAAAATATTATATTAGAGAAACAAGTACTTTTTGATGATTATACACCAATGTTTTAATGAGAACAGTGATCTTGGAAAACAGATGTAATCTGTTACTCTTTCCAGAGGAAACAGTCAGATGCAAACACAAATACGCAAACATATGCATTCATTCTGTCTTTGTAATGCATTTAAGCATACGTACTTTTTATTGCTTTTTCCTGCTAGTTTCTCTCTTTCAATTACCTGTATTTTTCATTTTTGTTTTTCTTTTCTCTGAGGTAACCCACAATTCTTTTTGTTTTTTAGTTTTTCCTACCTTGACATCATACTGCTCTTTGCATTCCGTCAGATTCCCTAACTGGCTTGGAAGTTTGAGTTTAAGAAAAAAGCAGAATTTTCTCATATTTTACAGATATTTAAAGTCTCCTGTGCTCAAAATACAAACCCAAATGATTGAAACCCCACAAGTTGGGTGGAATTTTGAGTTCTGTGCATAAATGTTAACAGAAAATCCCCTAGCATGTAAGGGGAGAGAAATAGACTCAACACGATTTCTGAAATATCTTTCCCTGAACTCTAAGGTGTTCATTTGTGTTGATTTAGTCACGGATATGGACTAGGATAAAGATTCTGATCTTAAGGTTACCCCTTTGAGAATAAATCTATTTTCACCCCAAATAATGCATAAGTAGCATTTTGAGTATGAACAGTTCTAGAATTTGATTTGAATGCAAATTAAAACGGGGCTATAGTATAAACAATGCGTGCTGACAAAACACACATAAATTCTGCCCAAATGTAATGGGCAAAAATTCATACGTGGCAATACGGTAGCACTTGCAGAAACCAGGAGTACTGGCCTTAGGAACAGAGGGTCCCGGATGGAAACAGTTGTTCTGCAAATTATTTAACCTCATGTTCAGAGAAAGACTTGGCTGAATTTGCCTTTATGGGCCTGAAACCTTCTGAATATACATATACATTTAATGCAATTTCCTTCTCTTTGGGAAATGGTGACTATTTATGTTATTTCTCTGGTAAGTTCCCCTAAGATCTGCGGTAATCTTCCTCAGAAAAATGAAATCCATATCACTATAATGACTATAACATGAAGAGCTTGAAAAGCATTTGTTTAAATCATTGCTCAAAAATTGTGGAGCAGCTTGCCACCTATTGTTGCCACTGAAAAAGAGAGGGCTGACCCATTACAGCCCCTCACAAGAGGTAATGGACTTTGTGTGGACATCGTAATTGCAATAATGGCTGCCTCAGAGGGGTGAGGAAATGGATCAGAATACGTCCACCCTTTGAAGTAGCTTCTCATGCGTGATTAAAAGCCCCTGGGCAGATCTCTGAAAAACATTTGCTTGAATGCATAAAAATTAAATAAATCTCAAAAGCAAAAAACTAAAGAAGAAAGTGTTGTTATATTCCAATGTTGTTTAATAGTGTTTTTAAATATATGTATGTATATGCATGACTGGGACATTGTGCTGTGCACCAGAAATGGACACATGGTAACTGTACTTCAATTTTAAAAAATAGTGTTTTTAGTAATGAATAAAGGGGCTGGTCTCCCAGTCTTTTGTATTTCTTACATTTTCTCACTGCTTATGAGAATTACATTAAGTGTTTCCTATGACTACATCACATAATATTCTAAAAAGAGTAGCAATTAGTTATAACTTGGAACCATTCCCTATCACCCTGGAACAGTTCAATTTGATGTCTTTTGGTCACAATACCAAAAGTCAGGGGCCAGAGCCACTTCGAAGTTTCACCTCAGACCCATTCCAGCTCAATACTACCTCGGGTCTAGCTCGATGCCTAAGTTATACCAGGAAGAGCCATCTCAGGAATCCCAACCTCAGTGGAAAGTAGGACGGGGGGAGTTATTAGCTGTATTTCCTCATGCTAAATTAAATTCTGGCTATCCCATTTCTAGGCCCTAGCTCTTTTATTAGTGCTTCATTGGGCAATGATTACTAGTAGGTGAAGTCCTTATGCCTAAGAAGCAGAAACCCATCTTCTGTTCTTATTAATGTATATTGTATTCTGCTTTATGCATATGAATAAACATACCAGGCCTGTGCTCTCTTTTTGGACTCAGGGGGCCTCTCACCCCTCCTGGCCCCTTGTGCCTGAGAGTTTGAAATATTCCAGAATTTGTTTATCCCAATTTCCCCACCACGACCCATGTGGTTTTCCACTTTGTTTTCCACGCTCCTGGCCAGAGCATACAATTTCCAAGATTTAGACACAAGAGGAATTAGCAGGCTCTACTGAGGCTTCGCTTTCATCTCATTACTTCAACTCAACCTGCTTTACATCAGAATACTAACTCGGATATTAACAAAAGACTACTTAACTCATCCTCATGCTGCTGTTTCATGTGTACTTAGTATGGGATCATTCTTGTGGGGAGAGATGGCGGGTTATGTTTTGTGTATTCCTATATCTTTGCCCATGACATCATTAAATACAATCAAAACTTCAGGAAGCTGAATTAAAGACAACAGGAAGGGAGTGGCTCGATATCTGAATACCCAGGCAGACCACAAAGGAGCAGCTCTTATGTTTCTATCTGAAACTTTCTCTAGCCTCCCAAAGTTCTGTTTGCTGGATGACACTATTTCCAGAATTAGGATAGACTCTTCCACTCCTCTCCAGAAGTCTATCGTGTATGAAACCAATGTCTGGGAAAGTAGAATTTTTCTTATTCTAGCCAAGAAAATATAAAAAAATCTAGCAAAGTAAAAGAGAATGAGGGGAAGTAAATGCATATTCACCAGTAATAAGTCTATTACATACATCTGGTTTAACATACCAGTAACTCACAAACACAAAGGGAACTGGCTGGCAATTTGGGGATTGTTGCCCTTGAAAACCTACCCCTTGTTTTTCCTCCCATTAATCTACTTATCTCAGTTAAAGAGAAAAGTCATTTGATCAAGATTTCAGAGTGATGATTCAAGGCAGTCTGAAAATAGAATTCTCCATTTACAACCCTCAACCAACTGAACTGTATCTGCTTCACTGGCCTTGCCTTCTTCTTCCTCGTGGTTTTCCTTTCCCTTGTCTTCTACTGCTTACATTTTTCTTCTTCTTCTTTCCTTTCTCCCTCCTCCTTTCCCTTCTGTCTCTCTTCCCTTTCTAAACTATTTTCTTTCCTTTTCTTCTTTATTCACTCACTCTTCCCTGTCTTCTTCCATCTTCTTTATTTTCCTTCATGTATGTCCTGCCTTCTTTCTTTCTTTTCTTTTTCTTTCTCCTATTTCTCCTCCTTCTGCTTTATTTCTCTAGAAAAATCACTCATTTTTCTCTTGCTGATCCGATACTTTAGTCCTGTCTGAAAAGTAATGTAAACATCTGTTTAAAAAAAAAATGCATGCATGTAAATCAGGAAACTGTCAACAAAATGAAAAGACCACCTACTGAATTGGAGAAGGTATTTGCAAATGATATTAAAAAATCTGATAAGGGGTTATTATTCAAAATATACAAAGAACTCACACAACAAAACATTAAAATAAATAAATAAATAAATAAATGGTAGAGGATCTGAACAGACATTTTTCCAAAGAAGACATACAGATGGCCAACAGGCACATGAAAAGATTTTCAACGTTGCAAATCAGCAGAGAAATGCAAATCAAAACCACAATGAGATATCATCTCACCCTGTCAGAATGGCTATCATCAAAAATACCACAATTAACAAATGTTGGTGAGGATGTGGAGGAAAGGGCACACTTGTACACTGCTTGTAGGAATACAAATTAGTTCAGCCACTATGGAAAAACAGTATGCAGATTCCTTAAAGAACAAAAAATATAATACAATATAATCTAGCAATCCCCCCCCAGGATATATATCCCAAGAAAATCAAAACACTAATTCGAAAAGATACATGCATCCCAATGTTCATAGCAGCATTATTTACAATCACCAATATGTGGAAGCAACCTAAGTGTCTGTCGACAGATGAATGGATAAAGAAATCGTGGTATGTGTGTGTGTATATATATACACAGTGTAATAATATTCAGCCATAAAAAAGAATGGAATTGTATCATTTGCAACAACATGGATGGACCTGGAGGTTATCATGCTTAATGAAATAAATCAGACAGAGAAAGACAATACTGTATATTACTTATGTGTGGACTCTAGAAAATAAAACAAATGAATGAATATAACAAAATGGAAACAGACTCACAGATACAGAGAACGAATTAGTGGTTAACCAGTAGGAAGAGAGAAGGGAAGAGCATGATAGGGGTAGGGGATTAAGAGTTACAAACTACTATGGATGAAATAAATAAGCTACAAGGATCTATTGTACAGTGCAGAGAATATAGCCAATATTATATAATATTTTAAAATGGAGTATAATCTATAAAAATTTTAAATCACTTTGTTGTATACTTGAAACTAATATTGTAAGTCAGCTATACCTCCATTAAAAAGCAAAAGATAAAACATTAATATTTCAGTGTAAAATCTGAGATAATTTCCTAAAGATCCAAACCTATGTATATTTTTAAAGAAGAAAAAAACCTGGAAAAACAAGTTACCAAATAGTCAATAATGTGATGCCCTGTGTGCTAAGAAGTCAACCTTTGTTTTTCATTTTCTATGTAATAATAACAGCCAGGATTGGTTTAAGTATTGCCAGTTATGAGTGCAAGTTCAAGGTAATTTGTTTAGGTATAGATTCCACTGATGAAACTGTTGCCTCCAAATTTAACTAAATATGTATTATTTATTTTCATAAAAATTTCAAAAAAATTAACTGAAGCGAAAAGAAAATCATGACAGCTTCAGAATCTCAAATTTACCATGTGAGTTGGTGACTCGAAATGGTTCTGACAATTTTATGTTATGTACTTCATCACCTGGTAACCAGTCCCTATACAGCTAACAGTAACCCAAGTTCTACCAGAACACTTAACAATCATCACTGTTTTTCTGTGAGGTGTCTGGCCCTTTTGTTTGGATTATATTATCAAACACTTACACTTACAAAAATATAATAAGAAAAGAACACGGAAGGAGTAAAGGAAGAATTTGTAGGTAAACAGCTCTTAACTACTTCTCTGTCTCTGCCACATTTTAAGTGCAGGGAAGTGTTTCTGGGATGAGTGTATGTAAGTCCCAAAGAGGAAAGACCTATTTGTGAATTCCAGACACAGCTGTATCTGCCATTTATGCCAGAGTAAACTCCTACTTAACTTTACCTAGCAGCTGAGACAAGTGACAAGACATAGATGTTCCAGTTGTAAATATAGCTATGAAAGCACATCATAATCTTATGAGTCACAAACAGCTACAACTGACAGTGTAAATCAGTTGAAAGACATCTTAATGATCATTTTTCTTATATTCTTCCTTTTCACTCTTTCCTTCTGTCTCTGTATGTCTTTGCCTTTCCTGCCCATCAGTTTCATCTCTTTTTCCTTTTTTCTCCTATTCTTTATCATTTCAACACTCTCTCCTCTCTTTAAAGTGCCTACCTTAAGTTGAAAGTTAAGTAAATTAACAAAGTAGATTGTTTTATTTTCTAAACTTGAAAGCTAAAAGACTGCAAAAATCTAGAAATTATTCTCTATCACTAGTCTCCCTTTACTTACCCATGTGAGGAGCTAGAAGTACAAACCTGCCAAACATTATATTAACATGCAAAGTATTAGTATATTTCCCTATGGGTATGTTCCTTAGCTGATTTTTTTCCTTCCAGTGGATCTGTTGCCTTCAATGGATCTTTTTTTTTCCTTTTCTCCTCAGAGGTATACAATACAAATAACCACTTTTATGCAGGTGTCTAAAGTACAACTAAAAGGCACTGTCTTGTTCTATCTCTAGGATTTGAAGAGCGCCCCTGTGCAATACACTGTCATTGATTTTTAGCTGAAAAACTTTATGAAGCTAGTTTCTTATGTTATCAGTCCCAGTTCATGAGACTATAAAAAATTTCTGTTCACAATTTCCTGACTCTCATATTTTTAGAAACAAAAGTCTTTAAACAGCCCTATCCTGATATGGTTATATTAGCATTATATTTAATTACATGAATTTATTAGAAATTCAATATTAATTGTAAAATCTAGTTAATTATTGGAATTTTAAATGAATGGTAATATGAATACAATGATTAAAATTTAATATGAATGATAATTTTAATATGAAATTTAATATGAATAAAATTATTTGAGATTTCAATAAATTTGTATCTTGATGCAGTATTTATATTTTCCCATCAAATTTTTAAAACGTATTTCTTACTGGAATTCCCATCCTTTGACCATGTTTTCGTCATGACAGCTGATAGTATTAAACAGTAGAACACATACTATATTCTAGGTAACCTGTTAAGGAACTTACATTCATTTTATCTAATACCCATAGCAATTTTCTGACATTGATAGTATTAATTCCACTTTCAGCTGAAAAATCTGAGCCTCTGTAATAGTAAGCAACTTGATAAATTCACAGACTCTTAATTAGAATCTGATTCTGTCTGATTCAAAACTGTTTTCTTCTTTGCCGTCCTGATTTTGCATCTTGTAGCAACTTGATTATGACTGTTTTACTATTCTTAAATCATTCGCTGAAAAGTAAAATCAAATTGCTGCAATTATTTTAAACTTGTAGTTTTCATCCAGAGGCAATTTTGTTTCTAAGAGTACATTTGACAAATTTGTTTAGGACAGTTGGTTGTCACAGTTAGCTGGGGCTGGGAAAGAGGCTGCTAGTATCTAGTGGGCAGAGTACATGGATGTTGCTAAAGATCCTACAATTCATAGAGCAGCACCCCCCCTCCCCCCAACAAAGAATTGCCTGGTCCACGTTGGTAATAGAACCACTGTTGAAAAGTCTTGTCTTTGGGTTTTGTTAAATGTCGTCATACCTCCTTCTTCCTAATTAAGAACTCCCTGACTCCCCCTCGATACCACAGTATATTCAAAATACAGATTATACTAGAGAGAAAGTTTTAAGAAACAGGAGTCAAAAGGACTGAAAAAAAAAATCAAGCTTGGACTATTGATTCTTCCAAGGATATATATTAATAAATCAGTAATCTTATTTTTCACCTTGGCTTCTCAGAGACACCTCTAGTATGATAATCTATGTTATCTTTCATAAATTGTATTAATTAACTTCATGGAATTTTTGTGGGTGAAATATATTCCCCTTTCCTAGTATTCCTTATACTGTCTGATATATAAAATAGGATTTCTTGTCATAAAGCTTTATAAATGTCTTTAGTCATTGACAATTCCAGAATGAACCCAGTATAAAAAGTCATTCAAATGGCCCATAAATGTTGAATAGTTTCTTGAGGGGAAGAAAAACACAAAAAAATTAAGAACTTTGGGTTCAATTTCTTCAATATTCAGCCTCCTGGAATTTCCTGAACGTAGCCAGGAATTCCCTTTCAGCTCTACCTCAGTTAAATTGAGAGTTTTCCTTTCCATTGGTGCAATTTCTTAAGCATTGTTGCATTTGATCTGTGACTCCTTTATATCCTGTCATCCAAAAGGCAATGTCCAGGAAGTAGCATGTGACTTTCTAGCCTAATGCACAAGAGGCCCTTAAATCACAAGAAAGCAGAGGTGGTGTGATCTTCTCTGGGAATAGTCAAGGAAGGGCAGAATCACAATCCTCCTTTTGGTCATTGCCACTTTGTTTTTCTCCTCTTTTTCACTTTTTCTGTCTTGACCATTCACTGTGAGTTCATTCTCTGATAAACTCTCTGTTTAGTTTTCCAATATTCTTATATGTACATCACATCTCTGTTCTATAGTCTTGATACACTGCAGTAACACAGGTTTATATCATGGATCTAATGAATGAAATCCTTTGTCTGGGGATTAACACCAAGACCATTTTCACAGGGAAGCCATAAAGAAAAATATTCAGATGCACAGTTTATTACCAAAAGGAAGATCACAGAACTTTATCCCTGAAATTCATGCAAAATTAGTATATTAAAAGACTGTTCATAGCAGCACTATTTATAATAGCCAAGACATGGAAACAGCCTAAATGTCCATCAACAGATGACTGGATAAAGAAGACGCAGTATATTTATACAATGGAATACTATTCAGCCATAGAAACTGACAACATAATGCCATTTGCAGCAATATGGATGTTTCTGGAGAATGTCATTCTAAGAAGTAAGCCAGAAAGAGAAAGAAAAGTACCATATGAGATCACTCATATGTGGAATCTAAAAAAAAAAAAAAAAAAAAAAAGAATATAAATACAAAACAGAAACAGACTCATAGACATAGAATACAAACTTGTGGTTGCCA
Source organism: Camelus ferus (assembly GCF_009834535.1). NCBI lineage: Eukaryota > Metazoa > Chordata > Mammalia > Artiodactyla > Camelidae > Camelus > Camelus ferus. Next base: position 11,306,374 of record NC_045705.1, on the reverse strand, counting down.
AGGGGGAGGGGGTGGGAAGGGACAGACTGGGAGTTCGAAGTTTGTAGATACTGACAGGCATATGTAGACTAGATAAACAAGATTATACAGTATAGCACAGGGAAATATATACAAGATCTTGTGGTAGCTCACAGTGAAAAAGAATGTGAAAATGAATATATGTATGTCCATGAATAACTGAAAAATTGTGCTCTACACTGGAAATTGACACAACCTTGTAAAATAACTATAACTCAATTAAAAAATGTTAAAAAAGAAAAAGACTGTTCCACCTGTAATCACAGCATAACACAATCAAAAATGAGTTGTGCTGATATTGCTGAATGAGTTTGAAGAGCTATACAAATAGGATTTCAGGACCTGATTTCCTAGCATTTTACATCAACTCTTCAACACAGATGCCAAGTATAGAACTAATAGCATAAGTGCTTCTGATTATTCCAGTAGAAAATTAATGCAGTATTTAACCAACTACATTTATTTGTTGGATCATTAAAATCATGATGTATAGTGCAATTTTAAACTGGTTTTATTTCCAAGAAATGTAATAAAAAAGGATTTTAAGAAAATAACTTTGATTAAAACAATTTCAAACCTTACTTGACTAATGCAGTTTTTATCTTTTAAATAAGTCAATGTTTATTATCAATCAGTAAAGAAATATAGATTAAAGTCATACAACTTACAAGGCAATTAATTTTAACATTTGAAAAAATCCCCTCTGCAAATAGCACTGCCCCTGCTCACACTGTGTCTTTTTCCCACATTCCCAAATTTAAATTTGTATCTGAAATTCTTAACTGTTCTCTTTGTCTCCTCTACTCGCTTGGCTTGAAAGGCCTATACAGGAATACTTCATTTTATTGTGCTTTGCAGACATTTTGTTTTTTCACAGATTGAAGGTTTGTGGCAACTCTGCACCAAGCACGTCTATAGGCACCATTTTTCTGACAGCATTTGCTTACTTGTGTCTCTGTGTCACATTTTGGTAACTCTCCCAATCTTTAAAATTTTTTCATCATTATTATATTTGTTACATTGATCTATGATCAGTGATCTTTGCTGTTACTATTATAAAAAGAATATGACTCGGTGAGGGTTCAGATGATGGTTGGCATTTTTAGCAATAAAGTCTTTTCAAATTAAGGTGTGTACTTTTTTATACACAATGCTATTGCACACTTAATAGACTACAGCATAGTGTAAACATAACTTTTATGTGCACTGGGAAATCAGATAATTCATATGACTCACTTTATTGCCATATTCAGTTTATTGTGAAGGTCTGGAACCATAGGCAGTATCTCTGAGTTATACCTGCATAGATTAGCTTTTCTGAGCGAGTGTCTTCCATACAAAAGGAGGGCATTATCCAAAACAATAAACAATCACAATGGGTTTTTATCAAAATCCTTTGGTAATTTAAGTTGGAAGACTGAGATTTGAATTGATGAGATTTGTGTTACTTAGATGTATTATTATTTGGGAAAATCACCCTCTGAATTTCCAAGGACCTTAGTTTTCTAATTGGTAGGTAACAAATATTTACAAAATTGCTCCTTTTCCTTTAGTTTAAATTTATGGAGAGAAAAAAAATTATCTGACGTAAATTTTTTTCTTCATTGAATTCATGAAAATGTTTTCTTGTTGGTTAATATTTAGTTTATTTAGCCTCGTTTAGTGGCAAATAAAATTGCCAACAGTTTATTCCAGCAACAGTTAAGAGTCAAAATACTTGTTTTTTTCACTTTTTAATTAAATTTTAAAATGTCTCTGTTATACTTCCCTTTTTCACTTCCTCTTTACTTACTGAGACCAACAGCATATGCATATCTAATGACTAACCCGTACCAGTCAGGGGCTGTTGTTAGAAACATTATTGAAGAGATTACCTCAGTACTTATAAATATGGAAATAAACAATAATATAAAAACAATATCAACGTTTCTTGGTAGCCAGATCATATGAAAAAAACCAAAACACTCATTCATTGGGATGTGAATCAATTTTAATGAAAATATTTAGCTGTGATCTATTCAACCCAGCATTCATGACTGAATACTACATACCAGGCAATAATTAAACTAGATACTGAAAATACAGAAATGTGGACAATACATTCTCAATCTTCCAAAGTTTTATAAAACAAAAGAAGTGAAAACTAATAATTACCAATATTCATTGAGTCTTTACTAAGTAGCTTGTATTCTTATAGACAGAGAACTTTCCTAATAAAAAGAATGGGGTACATTTGGCTAACTGTAAACAGTTGGCTGCCACTAAAATAAATGAAATTATCAACTTAATTTGAACAGTCACGAGTCAACACCACTTTAGTAAATAGATGCTGGCACAATGTACTAACACATACTATTATATATGTCTAAACAGACAAAAATGACAGTCGTGTGCACACATTTCCAGTCACTATTTTTAGTACAGATTCTGTTGACATCTCGAGATTGGTCTGTTCTATCAATCGAGGATAAGCTCTTCCTCTTAAGAGCCACAGGTTCTTGGAATAAGGAGACATTTCAGGAATCAGCATTCAACTCACTACTCTCTGTATAGCAAAATGCACCCCCACTGCACTCCCCAATCCCTAACATACCTATGTGTCCACGACCACTAATCTGTTCTCTTAAAATGTTATCATTTTATTAATGTCAAATAATGGATTCACACAGTATGTTGTCTTTTAAGATTGAGTTTTCTTCAGTATAGTGCCCTTCAGATATAAATCATGCGTACATCAATGCTTGTTTTTGTTTTTGTATTGACAGGTAGCATTCCGTGGCATGAATAAACCACAGTCCGTTTCTCCATTAACCTATTGCAGAACATTTTGGTTGTTTCCAGATTTGGGCTATTATGATTAAAGTTGCTATGAACAATAATGTGCAGGTCTTTGAGTGACCACATGTTTTCATTTATCTGTGGTAAACGTTCAGGAGTGTGATTCCTGGGTCTCAGTGTATGTTTAGTATTTATGAAATTATCCAACTTTTTCCAGAGTGGCTGTAACATTTTACATCCCCACCAGAAATGTATAAATAATCCAGTTTCCACATATCCTTGCCAGCATCAGGTATTGTCACAATTTTTAATTTTAGCTATTCTGATAGATAAGCAGTGATACAGTTTCTCTAATGGCTCCTGATGATGAACATCTTTTATGTGTTTATTTTCTATTGGGATAGTTTCTTGGATGAAATGTCTCTTCATGTCTTTTGCCCATTTTTTTAATTGGCGTGGTTTTTTTCCTACTGAATTTTTAGAGTTCTTTATATATTCTTGAGGTATTTGTTAGATATGTGGTTTTAAAATATTGTCTCCTGGTATACAACTTGCCTTTTTATCCTCTTACAGGACCTTTCATGAAGCAAAAGTTCTAAATTTTGGTAAAGCCCAATTTCTCATCATTTTTTTTAATGAATCATGCCTTTAAAATCATTTCAAACCCTGGGTTCCAAATTTTTCCTCCTGTATTTTTTTCTAAAAGTTTTATAGTATAATGTTCTTTATATTTAATTCTATGATCCATTTTGAGTTAATTTTTGTATAAAGTGTGCGGTTTGGGTCAAGGTTCCTTTTATTTTGCCTATGTATGCCCAACTGCATCAACATCTTTAGTTAAAACATGATCAAAGTCCCTTGAGAGAAATCTGGAAACTAGTTGAGAGGCTCCTGTTTTCTAGGAAAGTATAAAATCAGCCACACAGAGGCCAGCAGGGAAATTCAAAATACTATCTCACTATAATTCCTGCCCTTGGCACAACATCATATATGATCAGCAGGAAATCCTCCAGATCCCAGCTTCTCCCCGGGGAAACAAAAAGTTGGACTACGCATTAAATGCTCCCACTTTCCCAGGGGCTGCCCAGAAACCTGGTTTCTGTCTTGCCTGTCTCAGGGCATGGATAGGACCTGGCATACACTAGCTGCCTAGAAACTAGTGAGAACAAAGATGGCAGTTTGGGCTGGCCACAGCCATGGATTATCTCCCTGGCTCACTACAGATCAAGCAGATGAAAAAAATCCCAGTTGCTTTCTTCTCCTTGGGGAGGGAAGAAACTGACTCTGCATATGATGCAGCCTGGCCAAAGGACTGACTTCTGTCTTGACTGTTTTAGAGAACTTCCTGAATCAAGCATACTCTGGCTACCTCGGTGGCCAGTGAGAAGAAAGATGGTTGTTTGAACTGCCAGTTGTCATAGTCCCTCTATCTGGATCAGCACAGAGCAAACTGGTGAAAATTCTCAGCTAGCAGCTGTTCCCTGGGAAGGGTAAGAGTGGGACAAGGTGTTCAGTGACCCAACTTTTCCAGAAGAACTGGCTTCAGTCTCACTCATCTTAGAGTGATGGTGGGAAGTAGCATACATTTGATGCCTGAGGGACACTAAGAACCAAAAGAATGGTTGGACTAGCACAGAGGTTTGAAAGTACCCCCAGACCACTTATCAGCCTGATTAGTGAAGGTCTTCTCCCAGATGAAGCCAGTCTATGAAGACGGGAGGGAGAGATATTTATCTAATGTGCAGATACCAACAAGAAGAGTCAAGGGAAATGAAAACTAGGGAAATACGTCCCAAACAAATGACCCAAATAAATCTGAAACTGACCTTAGTGATAAGGACATAAATAATAAACCTGACAGAGAATTCAAAATAACTGCCATAAAAATACTCAATGAGGTAAGGAGAAAAATCCATAAACAAAGTGAAAATTTCTACAAATTACACACACATACATCCCAAACAGACATGTTGGAGCTGAAGAAAACAACAACTGAGTAGAAAAATTCAAGTGTCAAAAAGACAAAAGGTAACAAGTGTTGGCAAGGATGAGAAGAAAAGGGAACGACTGTGCACTACTGGTGGAAATGTAAAGTGATGCAGCCACTATGGAAAACAACATGGAAGTTCCTCAAAAAGTTAAAAACCTATGTTATCCCACACCTGGGTATTGATCCAAAAGAACTGAAATCACTTGAAGAGCTATTTGCACTTCCACATTCACTGCATTATTATTCACGATGGCCAAGATGTACAATTTAAATGTCCTTTGGTGGATGAATGGATAAAAAAATGTGGTATATACATACATTGAAATTTTATTCAGCCTTAAAAAAAAAAAGAAAGAAATCTGCAGTATGTGACAGTATGAACAAACGTGGAACACATTACGCTAAGTGAAATAACAGTCACCAGAAGGAGAAATACTACAAGATCTCACTTGTATGAGGTATCTAAATAGGCAAACTCATAGAGGTAGAGCAGAAGACTGATTGCCAGGGAATGGAGGAAGGGGAACTGGGGGGCTGCTATTTAATGAGTATAAGGTTTCAGTTATGAAAGATGAGTAAGTACTAGATCCTCTGTATACCCTCATGCCTATATTTAACAATACCACATTGTATACTAAAAGATTTGTTAAAAGGGTAGATTTCACATTAAATGCTATTACTACCAAAAAAAAAAAAAACCCCAAAAAAGGTTCACAGCAGCTTTTTCATAATAGTCAAAAACTTCAAACAACCAAACTGGCCTACAGAGGGTTTATGATTAAACAAATTGTGGTATCCCATACCATGAAATGCTACTTAACAAAAGCAAGAGGAAAAAATTATTCATACATAACAACTTGGATGGATCTCAAGGGCATTATGCTGAAGGACAAAAGTCAATCTCAAAAGGCCAAATATTATATGATGCAATTTATATAATATTTATGAAATGACAAAATTATAGAAATGGAAAACAGATTAGTGGTTCCCGGAGTTAGGGAGAGGAAAGTGGATTTGGATGTAAAAGAAAATAAGGAGAATCTTTGTGGTGATAAAACTGCATATTTTCCTCAATGTCAATTTCCTGGTGGTGATAATATACTACAGTTTTACAAGATTTCACCATTAGGGGAAACTGCATATAAATATTATGCTGAACTCCCTGTTCTATTTCTTACAAGTGTAATTGAACCTACAATTTTCTCCAAAAAGAAGTTCAGTTTGACCATGTGAAATGGGGATTATTCTCCCCTCATGTATTCTTTAAAAGAGGTCGTGTTAATTTTTCTTTATGTATTTGTTGCAATTCTCCAGTGAAATCATCTGGGCCTGCAGATTATCACCTGCAAACCCACCCTGAAAGAACAGCTACAATGAGTTCTCTAAGCAGAAAAGAAATAATAAAATTTCTATCAGTTTTTGTTCTATCTATTCAACAAGCTCTGCTGTTTGGTCCTCCTCCAACATCCAGTCTGGGGTACAAGAGGTGAAATGAAAAAACAAATAATTCACTGCTGTGTCTTTTCTGGAGTTCCAAGATCCTTAGCATGTCTGCCTTAACCTCTCCGCCTTTCAGTATCTTCTTACGTTTTTGTTCTATACGATGTCAAAAATTTTGACACATATTGTCTTTAATGAATAACTCTCAGAAGCACTAGAAATGAATGGATTAGATTAAACAGAAATTCTCTAATTTTATGGTGATTATTTGCATGTATCTCTTCTGTGACCTTAACTTTCTAAAAATACTTTTTGCCTTTATGTTTGTAGTCTTAGCAGTATACCTACAAAAATATTGTTGATGTATGCTTGAAAGAATATATATCATCATTAATGTTTAATATGTCATCTATTATCCTTTAATTCTTTAGCATCCTAAGAATTACCTTCTTGCTGTAATGATAGCAGGAATTTCCAGAAACAAACCCACTTTCTCCTTCATTTCTTGGTAACCTACGATTCAACATCACAATTTCTTCAAATTTGAGTCCTTCCTTCTGAGTTGATAATTTTACTGGCTGTAAATTTAATAATTTAATAATAATAATTTATATAATTATATATAATTATTTAATAATTCACAATATAATTTATATATAATATTAATATATAGTAATATTATTCTAAGTAATAATTTTATAATAATAATACTTTAATAGCTACCATCATTTCCTCATCATCCAAATTCTGTATCTCTAATATCTTCATTTTTATGTTTTTAGGAACACATTTTAATACATCTTTAGAATTGCATATGTTATCTCTTCTACATGCAGTAATCTCTCATCTATATCTAGAAATATAAGCCAGCATTAAGTGTTTTATTTTCTATTAAGACATCTGTAACAATGAAATAAAAAATAAAGCCCTTTTATTATTTCAAATTTTTGGCTAACATGAACTCAATTTTATTTTCTTCTTTCTCTCCAAATTTTAGCAGCTTTTTCTGGCTTCATTGTACTTTTCTGTACTTTTCCTCTTGCCAACAAAAGAGCTGTCTGTGATTCTTAATGGTGTTCTTAAATCAGCTGAAGAATTCCTTTTCTGTGATGCAGTAGGCACACAAATTGCACTGCTAGTAAAGCTGCCATCTCTCCTGCGCCAAGTTGATCTGCTTGCTGACTCTCCAAATCCAGGGATAGGCAAGATGGCAAATTTCTCAACTAGTATGCACATCAACTGTGGCTCCCTTTATTTTGAGAACTGATTGCAATCCGTAACTCTATCTCTGACCTAGCTCAGCCTATAACTACATTTTCACAGTAGCTATTTATGTCTGATCAGTAATTATTGTTCACCAAGCTCATTGGTCTGCAATTATAACATCCAAATGTCTTCCTTCTGACTTTTCTGCCTACTAAGGTTGATGTTTATCAATCTGGTTTGGTCAATGATTAACAATTCTATTTAATTTTATTTATTTATAGCAAATATTTTATAAAATGTTTAATTGTATAGAAATTTAAAAGAATGGTTTAATTAACATTCATATACTTATCATCGAGGTCTTAAATTTATTAATATTTCTAATATTTTCAGTCTAATCTATTTTTCTGAAATATTTTAAATATACTATCAGACCTCATATTACCTCTAGATATTTCATTATATTTTTCTACAATATAACGAAAACAGAATTTAAATTTTCCTACATAAACACATTTCATTATCACGCAAGATAAAATTAATAATAGTTCTTATTGTAATTTAATAAAAATCCCCTCATATTCCCTCCAATTCCCCTGAATTATCACAGATGATTTGCTTTTTATTGTGCTTCTAAAATCACAACTAATCTAAAACAGACCTGCAGTTTTTGTGACAATGATTTGTTGAAAACTAGGTCAGTATTTTCCTATAGAATGTTCTAACTTCTGAATCATGCTGATTGCTTTCTCATGGTGTCATTTCATTTGTTCTTCTATCTTCTGTACCTCCTGTAAATTGGAATGAAATCAGAAGACTTCATTAGTTTCAGGTTAAACATTTTGGCCAAGAATAGTTAAAAGGTGCTTCTATATAGTTTATGTTGTACTATTAGATACACATAATGGTTGGCCATTCTACATTGCTTATACTGATGAGCAGGTTTAAGTGGTAGCTGTTTTATTAATAAATATGTACATTTATAATATATAAAATATAAACTTTTATAACTTTTTATTTTTATGCATTTTCAAACTTCAGGCAAGTTGCAAGAACACAACAAATAACACATAAAAGGCTTTAGATTTAGGTAAAAGGTATACCCAGCTTTGCCACTGATTATATTCTATCCCTTTTTGTTTTAGCTTTCTATTTTTTAATAAATGTGTACACACACATATGCACACATATATGTATTTAAAACTTTTATCTGAGCAATTTAAGAGTAAGCTGGAAGATCATACCACTTCACCCCTAAGTAATTTACTGTGTATTTACTAAGAACAGAACAGTCTCCCATTGACACATGACAGGATAAAGAATATGTGATATATATACATACATACATACATAATATATATATAATGGAATACTACTCAGCCATAAAGAAGAATAAAATAATGCCATTTGCATGGATGGACCTGGAGATCATCATTCTAAGTGAATAAGCCAGAAGAGAAAGAAAAATACCATATGTTATTGCTTATATATAGAATCTAAAAAAAAAAAAGAACTTATTTACAAAACAGAAACAAACTCACAGACATAGAAAACAAAATGGTTATCAGTGGGTGGGGAGGAATAAATTGGAAGTTTCAGATCTGTAGATACTATTGTATATAAAATAGATAACAATTTAAACTGTATATAGCACAGGAAACTATTTTAAATATCTTATAGTAACCTACAATGAAAAAGAATATGAAAACGAATATATGTATGTACATATATGACTGAAACATTATGCTATACACCAGAAATTGACATGACATTGTAAACTGACTATACTTCAATTAAAAAAAAGAATGCAAATAAGAAAAATGACAAAAAAGAACAGGATATTCTCTTTCATGTTACATAATTATTAAAATTAGTAAATCTAAAATTGAAACAATATTATTAGTATTTATTCCAGATACTATATTCAACATTTGTCAATTGTTTCTAAGACACCTTTGGAAATATATTTTTATTGGTCCAGAATCTAATCAGGTATCATACATTGCATTTAATTGTGATGCTTTTTATTATCTTTTAGTCTAGAACAGTTTTCTAGTCTAGAACAGTTTTCTAGTCTTTCTTTATGATCTTGGTATTTCTGAAAAGTCCTAGACAGTGATTCTGTAAGTCCCTTAAGCTGAATTTGTCTGTTTTCTCATGACTGTGTAAATATAAGGAAGTCAAATTTACTCCTGAGAATTATAGACTGTTTTAAGGCTACACCGAAATCCATATTAGAAATTACTTGACACACTTTATTTCCTCTTCTCTATTTCATGAAAGATACTGTTAAAAAACAGATTAATCCAGATTTAAACTCAGAGTCCTTCTCAAGACGGCACTTCCTACAACTAGAAGAACTCAAAACAAATGCCTATTTGACATTCCTTTTCTTAGACTCTTTCTTGTCTTCAACGTATAAGATTACTTTTATATGGTTTGCCTATTTCAGCTTATTCTAAAGACACTGAATACACAAGATGCCAAACCCACAAGATAAATAATAGTGCAGTAGGCATTACTTAGATGGCATAATTAACAGAGAATATGTTTCATAGGGTATGAAGAAGCTCTGGAGTCTAATTGAACTGGATTTTTATCCTGGTTGGGATTGTCACTGTGGTAAAATTACTTCTTCATTTTGAATTTCAATATTCTCATTTAAAAGAAATGGCACTGTCTGTCTCATAAGGTTCATGCAAGAAATAGGGATGTTGGATGCGTACCTACACTACTGCAGGCATTAGGCAATTAGGAACTATTATTATTACTTTCCTTACCTGCTGGACTATGCTCCAGGAGTTTCTATTTTGAATCCTATACCAACATTTGCTACCATGATTGAGAAAATACGTTAAAAAAAAAAAAACCATATTAGAAAGCACATAGGAAACATCCATGCACAAAGAGCTATGGAGAAAATGCTGTAGGTAATCAGAATGGTGTCATATGGAAAACACTGCTGACCGTACATCTATCCCCAATTCCCTCACTCTCCACAGTCTCTCTGCTAAGCAATGAAGCTGCATGGAGTGCTCAGTGCTGCTTCTAAGTATCTCAAACAACAGTTCTATTTCTCCTTTTATTTTCAACAACTCTGTATTGTTTGTCCCTGTCAAATGAACCCCTCATGATCTGCACCCTCTCAAACCATGCTGATTTCTTAATCTTGAACTGTGCCTAGAAAAAAAAAAACCCTGGTGATTTGTTAATATTCAGGAGCTTTAACTTTGTATCTCCTAATGCTCATTTGTTTTACACCAAGATTACCAAACTTCACTGATCCTAAAATCAATCATGAAATCTCGTATCTGTGAAGGACTGCAATTCACAAAAGTCTTTCATGGATGTTGTGTTACTTGATCCCTCAAAAACGGTTCTCTGAGGTGCCCAAGGCAAAAATTACTCTACACATTTTAATGATAACCTCAGCCCAGGAAATTTCAATGGCTAGTCTATAGTAACACAGCTAATGAGCTGATCAGGACGCAAACTGGTTTCCTCGAACTCCATACTCTTTGCTACTTCTACTATATAGGCTTGTTTGGACTTTAATCATTGCTGTTGGTGTCCCTAAAGTCCTAAAAAGATTTTAGTGTCTGTGATGAAACGAAACCTCTTAGTGAGAGCAGGTTCAAGACAGCCACAACATTGGTGGAAATACAAAGAACATTTAGAATTCCTTTCTCCTAACTCTTCTATCTCTAGCAAGATTACATATTAGATAAATGTTGTAGTTTATCTGAATCAGCTATTTCCTCTATGTCTGAATCTTTGAACTCAGTTCTATGGGTTATCTACCTTCAGCGTAAGATCGTTTGGAGTATAGAAAAGTACTAGTGACAGGAAAGGAACTTACTAGTTAAGACAGAAATTGACTCCAATTTTTTAAGTCAAGTAGTAAATAACATCTCTTACTTATCTTCCCTCATCATCTAAGTTATCGCATTAGGTCCCATGGCTTTAAACACCATTTCTATGATAATAATACACCAAAGTGTATCTTAAGTCCTAAAACTGAACAACTCCAGACTGGTATGGTCAACTGCATACATGACATCTCTATTAGACATTGACATATTTAGATGATGTCTCAAAATTAGCACGCATTGAAACCAAGCTTCTGAAATATATCCACCTCCAAAATTATCCTTCGCCCCCCAACATTTGCATACATCTAAATAAGTGTCATTCCATGTTTCCATCTACTGAGACCAAAAATCTTGGAGTCATCTTTAACTCCAGGCTCACAGCCTATATTCAATTTACCAACAAATTCTGCTTATCCTAATATCAAAATACTTAGTTCCCAAGTCCGCTTCTCAACAACACCAACACCTCCCAGGTGCAAACCGTCATCATTATCTCCCACTTGGTTGTAATAATCTCCTAAGATGTCTCCCTACTTCTACCCTTGCCCTACTGTCAGTTCATTTTCAATCCCAAACCAAATTGATACTTTTAAAACAAAAACCTCACCATGCCAATGATATATTCAGAAACCCCCAGGGGTTTGTCCTTTCACTCAGAGTCAAAGCCAGTGTCCTTAAGATGGTCTGGGGGTCTGCATAAGCTGTTCCCATCCCCAGTACTTCTGTGATCGCACCTCCGACAATTTTTATTCTGCTTAATTCTGTTCAGTCCATCCGACATACTAAGCACATTCTTGCTTCAGAACACTTGAACTTGCTGTTGTTTTTTCACGGAGTCTCCATTCCCCAGATGAGCTCAAGATTCACTTTCTAACCTCCACTGAATGTCTGTTCAAATATCTTATCTGTGAAGGCTTTTCTAATTACCCTATTTAAAATGGCTAATCTCACTGCTTCAATTCTCCCTGTTCGTATTTTCTAATTCTACTTACCTCCACAGCACTTTCAGTGGCCCACAAACAATCTATTTTCCTTATGTGTTGACCTGTGGTCTGTTTCCACCAGCAGAATTTAAGCCCCACGAGGGAAGAATGTTTGTTCACATTGCATTCCCAGCAACTAGAACACTTTCCAGCACACAGCAGGCACTCAATAAATGTGGTTGAATAAGTTAATACAGTATCATTCCTTTCATTATGCATTTTACCAGTGAGTAAACCAACCAGAGATAGTAGGTAAACTATTCAAGGAGGTACAGGACAGTGACAGTGGCAAGGCGTACAAAGAAGAAAGGAAACCCTAGCTTGCAGGGACCACTAGCTGAATCAGGCCGAGTTGTCCCCAAGTCACGGAGAACTGCTTAGGTTTGATTCTAACGGTGAAGGTCAGTGGTTAAATATCTACACTCATCACTTCTACTGAGTCTTTATGAACTGTGCTAAATTAACATTGAGTAGTACACTGGCAATAAAAGTGTTATTTGAGTTTAGTATGCTATAGTTGTATATTAAAGCGTATAATAGTTGTTAAATTCCAAATCAGACAGTGCTTACTCAAAACTGACTTCTGTTCAGAGAATTTATTAATTTAACATTATTTAACCTTGAGGCCATGCTGCCACAGGAGGAAGGGTATATTTAGGCTAATGATTTAGAATTTTATATGGGAAACCTTTTAAAGCAGAGACCATACATGCTTTCTTTCGATAAATAGAAAATAGTCTAATTTCATAAATTTTATGATTGCTGCCAGGAAAGGATGGTTGTAACAGCCTGTGTAATGAAGTTCTCAGATAGTATGAGTATTTCAGATAATCAGATGTATTCTCCTTCAGCCAGAATTTAATAGGCAAAGACACAGTGATAGTCACAGAATTTATGACCAATCAGCTGAGCATGTCAATCATTTGTAGATCACGGGTAACTTGTCAGTGACCTTTAGTGTGAAGTATTTATTTAGAAAACTAGAATAAAAAGCAGCTATAGATACAAGAGAGTCAAAGCATTTTATTCAGTAAAAACTCACTAGCCCTGGGTATTAGCAGCTATAAATCTGAAAATAGAACTATCATATGATCCAGCAACTCCATTCCTGGGTATATATATCCAAGGAAAATAAAAATACTAATTTGAAAGGATACAGGCACCCTAATACTCATAGCAGCATTATTTACAATAGCCAAGATATGGAAGCAATCTAAGTGTCCATCAACAGAAGACTGGATAAAGACAACGTGAGATAGCTATAGATACAGATATAGATACAATAGATTACATCTATATATGACAGAATATTATTCAGCCATAAAAAAAAAGAATGCAATTATGCCATTTGCAACAACATGGATGTTCTTCAACGGTATTATGCTTAGTGACATAAATTAGATAGATAAAGACAAACACTGTATGATATCACTTATGTGTGGAATCTAAAAAATAAAATGAACAAACTAATACAACAAAACAGAACCAGACTGACAGATATAGAGAACAAACTAGTGGTTTCCAGTGTGGAGAGGTAAGGGGAGAAGGGACAAAATAGGGGTAGGGGGTTAAGACATACAAACCACTATGTATAAAATAAATAAGTAACAAGGATCTATTATGTAACACAGGAAATACAGCCAATATTTTATAATAACTTTAAAATGCAGTATAACCTATAAAAACATTGAATCACTATGTTGTACACTTGAGCTGAATATAATATTGTAAGTCAACTATACCTCAATAAAAAAATAAAAAATATAAACAAAAACAAAGTAGTGTCTACCATTGTTTGGCAATCCTGGCTAAAAGACGTGACTCTTCCTGAAAGAGAAAGGTAGAGGCACCTGTAGAGTTTCTTGTCCAGCAGGGAGTCAAACTCTGGCAACAACAAAAACAAAGAGATTCTCTTCTTAATTAAATAAACTGATTTGCAAGTTTATAAGGGAAAAACAAACAAGAATACCCAGAGGAAAAAAGTATTATGGAGAATTATTTTTATAAGATATTGACAGGTATTACAAAGTTATAAGAAATAAAAGTGTGTTCTTTTAAACAAAAATATATCTTTATTAAGTTTCAATGTTCCTGCATTATACGGGTACCTAGTCCTATAAACTTAGTCTCATGTCCACAATAAATTATAAACGAAGGAACAAAACTGCTGGAAAATCCCTCCAAGCCATGGGTCCTTACTGAAAATGTACACGGGATGATAAAACTGTCATAAATCACTATACTCTTAAAAAAATTGTTAACTGCAACCAAATGTAAACATTTAAAAAGTAATAAAGGACTAAAATGATATGGACTAAAACTCATGAATTGATAGGTCCATGGAACTAAAGAGAAAAATCAAGGACAAGCCCAAGTATATGAGGAATATTTAGTTTTTTAGAAGATATTTTAAGTAAATGAAAAAAAATATGAGTTAATCAACATATGCATTCAAACAATTGGATAGTCATGTAGCAAAAAATAAGGTTGACTCCATTTCTTATCATTTCAACAATATAAATTCCATTTTGAACCAAAAAGTTTAAATGGAAGAAAACCAATTACATAGAAGTACAAGATGACATAATAAAATGCATTTTATGACTCTGAAATTGGGAAGATCTTTCTAAATGGGACACAATATCTGGGGGAAATATTGATAAATTACATAAATCTCAAATACATACTGAGCACAAAACTCAGCATCACTGAAGTAATTCAAACACCCTGGGAAAATACATATATCTTACATATTTAGACTCCTATATCCCACTTTACATGATACATGCGCACACATACACATACATAAACACATACACACATGCTTTTTACAGAGCGGTAAATAAAAATACTCTTTAATGTATTAAAAAGGTCTAAAATAAATATAAAAGAAATCAACACAAAAAGGAGTAAACACAAATGCAGAGACAGTTCAGTGGAAGAACACTTTGATGACTTTAATGAAAGGAAGGGATTGAAAGGAAGAGAATGACTTTGGTTTGCAATCAGGCATCAATGGAACACAAGAGGGAAACAAGAACCGTTTCAATCCTTCTGACTAAAGGTCTCCTTCTTTCTGAGATAATAGCTTTGAGCTAACTTCCCCCCCGAAGACAGGCAATTCACCTCAACCTACCACAATCTTTTTTAAGCAAAACGAAGAATTTAGGGCTATTGATTGGATTAGGAACACTACAAATTAAAGAGTATTTTATTTGTATGTTTTCATTAATTATATACACACATCTTATTATATTTGCACTATTTCACATTTGTACATTTGAGTGTATTTTTAATACTATACATATGTTTAATTTCCCCCAATAACAGAATAAAAATCTGCCAAATAAATTATCCTTAGAGCTTTCTTGACTTCACTCTTACTTCACCCTTTTCAGCTATGCTTCAACATCTGTCTCTGGAACAAATAAGTGGTTAAAAAAAAGTCACTTTATTTTAATTAAAAATAAAATATTGCTCATTTAAAAAAGCAATAAGTGATTTTTGAAACACATGTGTTTTCAGCATGTTAGCCATTGATTACACTTCAACATGCATTTCTATGTTTCCAATACTGAGGCTGATGTCTGGTGGTACATTAAATGACTTCATGTCCTGTGTTTATGCTATTTTTCTGCTTGCTTTCACAGATGTAACACCTATTTATGGTCAAGTGGAGGGGTCTGTGAAATGTTGCTATTACTGGTGTAAGAGGCTGTGGGAGAGACCATTTCACACTGTTCATGGCAGCAGCCTAGCAGGGGTCTGCTCACATGTTACTCTGAAGACACTGGTAAACCTTCAGAAGCTGATGTGCTAGACTCAAGCTAGCAGTTCTTCCCTTGCTGATACCCAGCTTTGGAGATGCTGATTAATTTGACTCTCCTGGAGTATACAGATTAAGGAAGTAGTATGTGAAACTAGACTGGCTCCAAAGAAGCTACTACTATTTGACCTTGAGTATATTACTGACCTCCCTGTACCTCAGTTTCATCATTTTCAAAACAGTGTTAATAAGTTTCTTTTGGTGATGGTTAATTACGTTCATGGCTGTCAAATGCCTACAACTGTGCCTATTAACAAGGTTAGATCAATAAATATTAACTATTTTCATAAGAAAGAATGACAAGGCACTTAGCACTGGAAGATCAAGTCTGAATACATAGATTAGAGTAAGTGGAAAAGTCTCTAGACTTCGGGCTCTGGAGCTAGAGTTTAGATGGAAGAATTATCTTCTAAGAGTTGCAGACTATTAAAAAATGAATGATTTTTGGAATCAGATTGGTCTGATTTTCAGTTATAATTCTGACATTTACCAACTGGTTGTCTTTAGATAGGCAGTTTTTAACCAACAGCCTGAACTTACTGGTGATTACATTGCTAGTACAATAAAGGTGCTGGAGATAAAAAGATGAACAAAAGAGATAAAAACTCCTTCTCCCCTGGAGTGTAAGTTCTAAACGGGGCCTTTGTGAAGTACCTCACATGTTTTCAGGGAGCTTTTTGATCGACATTTGTAATCCTAAAGTCACAACCCTGGCAGATGTAGAGATCACTGAAATGATATCCCGCTTACAGGAATCTGAATGGGAGAGATTGTGGGAGGGACTACAAATCTCCCTTAACTTAGGATGGGATGATACCCCCATAAACCATCATAAATTGAAAATATCCTAAGTAGAAAATGCATTTAATTACACCTAACGTGTCGAGTACCGTAGTTAAGCCTAGCCCATCTTAAATGTGCTCAGAGTATTTACATTAGCCTGCAGCTGGGCAAAATCACCTATGACAAAGTCTATCTTATAATACAGGGTTGAATATCTCATGTAATTTATTGAATACTTTACTAAAAGTGAAAAATGAGATTTGCAAATGTTAGCCACTATATATAAAAATGAGAAAAAAACAAATTTCTTCTGTATAGCACAGGGAACTATATTCAATGTCTTCTAATAACCTTTGATGGAAAAGAATACGAAAATGAATATATGTATGTATATGCATGACTGGGACGTGATGTACATGAGAAATTGACATGGTGTAACTGATTAGATGTCAATTAAAAAAAGATCTCTCAGAGAAAAAATTATGAATTAGAAGAGGAAAAAATTTTTTAAATAAAACAAAATAAAGAAGGAAAATGGAATAGTCGTATGAGTGCAGAAAGGTGGTCGGTAGCTCAGCTGTTTCCCCTTGTGACTTTGTGGCTGATGGGGAGGTGCCCACCATCATGAGAGAGTATTGGACAGCACATGGTGAGCCCAGGAAAGGATCAAAATTCAAAAAAGTATGGTTTCTACTGAATTCATATAGTTTTTGCACCATCATAAAATTAAAAAAGCATAAGTGGAACCATCCTAGGTTGAGGACCATCTGTACTTGCCTGTCACTCTGAGGTTCAGTCAAATATAAATGAAGGACAGCAAAAAGAGAACCAGAACTAGGGAGGGGATATATTCCCATAAAGATAATCCAGAAAAGAGAAAGACCCTACATCAATGGAATTACCACATCGAATAATTCATGTTCTATTTAACACATGTTAGGCAACTGATATACACAGAGATGGTCAAGACAAGATCTCTGCCTTCAAGGAGCTCAGAAGCTAGTGAAGTTATAACTAAGCATGCTCACCCTGGCAGACATATGGACAAAGCAAAGTGTTATAGTAGCACACAGAATGGAACTTCTCTTTTTAAACTGGGTAGGCAGATGGGAATAACATAGAAAGTTATGCCTAAGGAGAGTTGGAACAAAAGTCTAGGGATTTTAAGGCAAAGACAAAAAGAAACCTTTCTATCTGAAAGAAAACTTACTATCTGTAACAACGTGTGCAAAGCATTATATACAAAATGGCTAGTGAGTTTAAAAATGAGAATTGTTAGTGACCTTTACCCCTCCTTTTACTAAACATCTGACCCCAGACAACTTCACCGGTTAACAGTCTAACCAAAGGGGAATTAGTTGGATTTGGTCGAAGCATAAGAGTGAGGTACAGAATAAACAGATAAATCTGGAAACTAAAGTTAGTCCAGACTGTGAAGGGTTGAATGTCACTCTTGAGAATGTAGACCTTGTCTTTTATGTAACAGACCATCATAGAAGGTACATAAACTGAGAAGTAAAGATCTCAGAACTGATTCGAGAGCTATAACCCTAGTCGCAATCTGTATAATAGACAATGAGCTAAAGACTGAAGGAAGCGTAACCATTGCAGACACTGATGCGATTGTTTAAAGGAGAGAGACAGATTTTCAAGAAGAAAGGCTGGATTTAAGATAAAGAATAGATAGTATGTCCTATTCTATGGATTCAATCAATATCCATTGAGTACCTATTTTGTGTGAGACACTTTTTGGTTTCACCAAGCAATACAAACACAATCTCTGCCCTCATGCAACTTAGACTTTAGTGAAAGCTGGAAGCACATGACAGGTGCTCCATAAATATTGCTGAATGACTAGATGGCTTGAACTAATTCAAAAAGATAGGGAATGACCTTAAGTTAGAACTCTGACTGAACACCTAAAATAATTAACTCAGATCAGATACATACTTGGTACATTTATTATCACTGGAAGATAAATAAAGCTAAATAAGCCCCTCTACCTTCATTCAGGACATGACCTTTTAACTAAAATGCCAAGGGGTGTGTGTGTGTGAGAGAGAGAATTAATAACTTAAGGAAACACATTGAAGTATTAATGCCAAATAAAGGATCTTGAATGCTCTCTAGTGCTTCGAGACAAGGAGGAGGGCCATTGTGTAACAAGGGAAGTTTCACAAAGGAAATAGGATTGAGATTAAATAATTAGAGAAGATACAGATGGGATAAGTGTCTACCAGATGGGAAAACTGTGTCATAATACATGTGGGAAATGTGGGAATAGCCAAGTACATTCTTGGGGCAGAAAAAGGAAACTAGTCTAGGGGGAAGATGAGACCAGAGGAGACTGAGAGACGCAGCTGAAGATGAAAGCAGGAGGCGAATTGTAAAGGTGGTGCTGATGAAGACTTTTTTCCATCATAAACCTTGCTGAAATCCTTTGCTTTGTTAATTCTTAGTGAAATTGATATATGGCAGAATGTGTTCTGAAGCGGAGGGAAAAAAGTTTCCTCAACATTCTTAGGGCCCCTGACTGGGTCTGAAAATTAAACCATTAAAGACAGATTAACAGGAGAAAAGCACACAAATTTGTTTAATATAAATTTTATAGGACAAGGGAGCCCTCAGAAGGAAACAAAGACCTGAAGAAACAGTTCAACCTGAGGGCTATCATGCTAGGTTTGATGCAGAGGGGACAGCCATGGAAAGATGCAACAGGATCGAGTATGAGCTGAGAGCTGTAAACTGGGGGAACTTCGCAAGGCCTGTAATAAGGATGTTCCTCCCCTCCTGATTGTTACCAAACTCAGGTTTGGCTGCTCGCCACCCAAAAGCTAATACTCGAGAGGCAAGTGTTGGTAGAAAAGAAAGGTCGCTCTATTCAGGGTACTGGCAGGCTGGGGAGAAGGCGGGCTCATGTCCCAAACCAGCTCCAAAGATTCTGCTCAGACATGACAACTCTTAATGGGAAAAAAGGAGAAAGAATCTCAGCGATACATGGAAGCAAGAGGCTGGGGTTCTGTGTCGTTTTCCACTGCTTGCAGACTGCCTAACGCCTCATAATCTTCCTGCAAGCACTATCTTTTTTTTTTTTGATAGAATCAATTATTATTTTTTAAATTGAATTATAGTCAGTTACAATGTGTCAATTTCTGGTGTGCAGCACAATGTCCCAGTCATGCATATACATACATATATTCATTTTCATATTTTTTTCATTAAAGGTTATTACAAGATATTGAACATAGTTCCCTGTGTTACCCAGAAGAAACTTTTTAAAAAATGTTTATACATATAGTGGCTCACGTTTGTAAATCTCAAACTCTCTCCTTCAGATGCTATCTTGTCCATTTGGCCGGCCTGCAGGAATGCGATAGAGGGAACTGGGGGAAGAGAGCTAGTCCTTCTTTAACTACTTATTTCTTCATTTTTACCTCTTTTAATCTAGGAAAGAATCAACAGGTTGGGCAAGGCATTGCGTGCATTCAGTGCAAGTCAAGAGTTAGGTTAAACTGCCTGGTGATCGCATTCTTACAATCAGGTTCCTTTAGGGTTAAGGGTGAACGTGAATGGGCAAGCAGGAAAGGGCCAGAAGGGCTGCTTTCATCCTACAGGTGGAGGGGGGTCACCTCTCAGAGGAGGATCTGGTGACCTGCTTCAGAAAGGAAGGACAGGGGAAGGTCAAGGACCCTCCTGCTTCTGCCACTTTCTCCAACTCCTTCAGCTTCAAATAGTCAACGTGCCAAGGTGCTGTATTTGCCCTTCTGAACACAGTCAGTCCTAAATTATGTTGTGTCTCAGCAGCTGCCTTCCTCTGGTGTTTGGCAACCACTACACCATCAATAGCCGAAATGTTAGGCCCTCTCATTATTCTTTTGCCAGACAAAGTGCTAGACGGCAGAATGTCCAATTACATTCGATTTATAAACAATAGAGAAATTTTTCGTATAGTATGGCTCATGAAGTTTTTAGTACATACTAACACTAAAAAAAAAATCATCTGTTGTTTATCAGAAATTCAAATTTAACTGGATATCCTATGTTTCTATTTGATAAATTTCTTAATTCCTAGACCTATGAAAGCAATTCAACTCTGAACAGTTCCTTTCCATTAGTTCTAAGGATTTCAAGTGAGAAGTTGAGTATTATGCTATTCCTAATTAAATTAAACTCATCTAATGTTTGTATGTCCTTTATGATTTTCTCCATAGCAGTGATCACTTTTAGCAATTTTTCCATGGTTTTGTTCAGTTGCAAAGGCAAGGGAAAAAATAAAACAAACAGGAAAAAAGCAATTCAGCCATTTCAGAGAGAAGCAATTTAAAAATGGCAGGTACCATCTGTGATTACCAGTCCCTCTTCTCAGTGAGGGCAAAGTATGTGAAGGGGTTAAGTCTCAACCTCCCCTCAGCCTTTAGCCCTAGGACTCCTATTTACTTTAATGGAAATCACTTTTCCAAGACACCATGCAGGGTTCGGAAACACAGGGTTAAAGGTCACCGTGCAACTCCAAGAATAATAAATTTGCAATTTGTACTTTCCTGACCTCCAGAAATATTTTGAGGTGTTCGAGGCCAAAGAAAACAAAGCAGTGCTTTGAAAGGACTGGGGAGCTATCAACTGATCGATTTAAGTGGGATTATCTGATAATTGGGTAAATACATTGTTATTGATGTGCAGGATGAGGAAGATGTGCCAAGAAAACCCTAATGCCTGGTCCTAGATTTATCTGCTAATCCTTGAAGGAGGCAGTTTACTGAGCACATGAGTAATTGCTCTGCTAACAGATTTATTCTTCGCTTAAGCCCCCTTTAGGGCTTAAATCCTCCTTTCTCCTTCCAGCAGTTCAAAATGTGGCCTGAATCCCACTGCCCAGAGTGTTACACTTTGCAGCCCCTCCCAGGCCTGTTGGGACTCCAGTTTCTTTGATTTAACAGACACTGCTCTAGCAAGATGCTGGGGCTCTTGCCAGATGTGCTTAATGTGAATGAACTTTTAGGAATTTTACATTTGATTGAGCTACCTGGAGAAACTTGCCTCTTCTCTGTTGCCATATTTTCAACCAGATTATTTTAAAATAGAGCCCTAAGGGAGATACAGTTTAGTGGGAAGGGCCGAAGACTGGAAGCCAGGAAACCCATGTTCTAATCTTGACTCTGTCAATTCACTTTGTAATTTTGATTAATCTTGATACTTTGTCTACCTCTTTTGGCCTCTAATTTTTCCTTTGTGAGTTAAGGAAACAGAGCTGAGATTGTTTCCAGCTCAAACTATCAATGAAGGAATGAAGTAATTGATCTGCATTTTATGTTGAGCATGCAGACCCAACCATAAGGATTTTCTATGATTTTCATTTCTATCCTTCCTGGTGTAGACACGTTCCCCCTACAACATGAGTGCAACTTGTGCTTTCTCAGAATTTCCACTGGGAGAAGTGAGATAATTGCAGAGAGCAGGATGATTTTTACTTACCAAAAAAAATCTAGGTAGGATTTTCCTGTGGATTTTAGATTATTTGGAAACCCCACTATCTTCAGCTCATTTTAGAAACAGGATCTTTTTAATAAAATGAGTTCCAAATTCAAATACCTAAACCTATATGTGTGTGCTTACACAGTCAAAACAAAATATATGTAAAATCTCCCTTTTACTTTCTCAGGCAAAGAGGAACCACTTAAAAATTACAAAATAGATTACTCTCTAAGCGATGACCCTTTCTTTTCATGGATTTCTTGATCTGCTCACACAGGTTTCAATGCCTCCACTCCATAGCTAACCTTTCTAGAGACATCTGTGGTTAAAGTAGGCAGTACTCAATCGAAAACCTATCTCTACTTATTTGTTTATTTATGTTTCACTATAAGTCAGATTTATTAAATTCGAAATCTTTACAGCCATCTTTAAATCTGTCCATAAGGACAGATTTAGTTCCATGATACTGAGAGAATTTTTTTTCAGCATTTCTCTTATTTGTGAGCAAAGGACCTTGAAAAGATTCACATTTATTCTAAGAAAAATCAACCACCACCAATCAGACAGTCTGTAAAAGAATGAAGACTAATCACCCTGGCCTCATTTAAAATACACTAGAGAACGTATTCGTTGTGGTATAGGCTAAGCTTCTTAAGAAGTATAAGACAACAGACACTGCGGGTCAAACAAGACGGAAATTTCTCTCTCAAAATACTAGTGAGCGAGAAGCCTGAGCTAAAGGCACGAATGTGGTGAAGCAGCAGGGCACATGCAGGGAGCAGGTAAGGGAAGCCTGTCAGAAGCTGTCAGCTGAGGGTCTGCGTTCCTTTTGTCTTGTTGCTCTATATTCAGTGGCGTGTTCCTCTTACCTGTAGAGTCAACGCTGGCTTGCAATCCAGCCCACATTTCTCCCGATGAAAAATGCAGAGTAAGCAGCTTCCTGATATAAAAGAGACTCAAGAGTTTTTATACATCATTTCTGCTCACATCTTATTGGCAAAAGCCTAGTCACGTGGTGATTTCTAACTGCAAAGGAGGATGGAAAATTTAATCTGATTGTACGGCGTACTTTTAGCAAAAGTTCTGTCACCACAAGTAGAGAATGGATGTGGGGAACGAATAACTGTCTCTATTACAGAGAGATGTCATGGTCTAATATTTCTGCAGATTCCTCCATTGATAGGCAAAACATTTTATAATAATGCCGTATGAGCAATTCAGTCATCACAAAACCTTAGTGATAATGATAATGTTTCAAACACTAATTTTACACCTTCCATGAATAAAAAGGTCAGCTAAGAACAAATACTTAACTTGAGAACATCCCTACCAATATGAAACACTTCAAATTAAAAGAGGCTAACTTTTAGGACAGTATCCCAAATCTTCTCAGTGCTGTCAAACCTCTAGTTTTTTCTGAGTGCCTTTCCAAACTCAGGCATACATGCTGGCATATTTGTGAATCGAGATGGACACACTCCACCTTAACTGGGCAGATGTTAGACATAGCTTAAAGATGAGAGACTTCTTGGTTTTTAGAACAGGAAAGAACCTAGCTCAAGGGATAAATCACTTGTGTAGTCATTCTTCCTTATAGCATCCACGCTCCTCTCTATGTTTCTGCTCCATTGCCCTTTTCCCTCTAAGCAATCTTTATTGATAGTCTAAAATCCAAATTATAGAAGGATCTAGTCAAGTTTATATGAACAGTTAGCATTCAGCAAACCAATTTTTTGGTCATCTTAAGATAACTGGCTAAGTTATGGAGTCAGTGGCCGTGGGTCAGGTGTAACCTCCAGAATGATCCAGGATTGCTTCTGGATAAATACCAGCCAACAGGAGAACCCCTGATCAGGAGCCAGTTTCACCTGGAAGGAGAAGCTGAACATTGCAAGTACTGTGGTGAATAAAGCTAATACTATATTTTATCCAGTACATCATTGATTTTTAAGACACATCATTAATTTTCAAGAGAGAAAACAAATGCTACTGTTTAAGACACAATTCAACTTGACGGAGGATACAATGTGAAAAAGTAGAGCAGCATAAGATAATAAGACACAGTAAACACATTATTAATGACTATAAACATGATAACTAGGAGTTGTTAAGCACTTACTATGTGGTGGAGATTATTCTATGCGATTTGCATGAATTAAATGATTCAGTACTATTATAATCATATAGAAACAAGATATTTAATATAACAAATTCTGAAATCTCTGTTACTACATCTCTCTGGCAGGTAATCATTCATATTTAAAAAAAAAATTGGGAAGTCCAAGCCCACTACCTCACATAGTAGACCATTAATTTTTGTTTAACACTGAATCTATTTCTTTCTCTTTTTTCTAGTTTTATTGAGATATAGTTGACATTTAGCATTGCAGTAGTTTAAGGCATAAAACATAATTATGTGGTGTGTGTGTATATACATATATATATGCAAGTGAATATCAAAATAAATTTAGTTAACACCCATCACCCCATATAGTTACAGTTTTTTTTTTTTTCTTATAATGATAACTTTTAAGATCTATGCTCTTGGCAACTTTCGAATACACAATAGAATATTGTTAACTTTAGTCACCATGCTGTACATTGTATCCCCAGAATTTTTTTCTCTTAAAACTGGAAGATTGATAGCACAGGGAACTATATTCAATATCTTGTAGTAACTTAAATAATTAAAAAGAATATGAAAACAAATATATGTATGTTTATGAAAAATCTAGTTTCTCCTACAGCTCTAGCACTTAACTGTGTGCCACAAGGGCACAAGCAGTATGCCTCATGCCACCAGGGAATTCATCTTTCAGTAACTCAAGTTGCCTCAGTTGTAGAGGCTACAACATTGTTCACACTACATCAACCAAATCAACCACCTTTATAAATATGTACATATACTTCTAATCTACATAAATTAGAGGAGGAAAAATAAAGCAGCTATTACCTGTGGTTGTCCATCCACATGGCAGTAAAAGACAAAAAACTACAACATAACTTTGAAACTAGAGAATTATAAGATAAGATGACTTTTGAAATGATTAGAAGAAGCATATATATATAATATATAATGTATTATATATGTGTATTATATATATGTATTTTATATATATATGTATATATACATATATATGTATTTATATATATATATGTATGTATATATGTGTATATATATATATGTATGTATATATGTATATATATAGATGAAGATCCAAAGGTACCAGGAAGCTTGGAAGAGTTTTTTCTCAAATCACTCTTATAAGAGGTATCTCATGATAAAGGGGAAATAATTTACCAATATTTCAGAGCATCTGAAAGTGAGAAACTTGAAAACCCAGCATTAGAATATATGTATTCATTTGTCTTAGTAAATGTGACCCAAATTATTACATCTTTTCCTTAGCCTCAATATCCTCTCCTATGATCAACAAAATAACTGCTCTGTGCCTGACAATTACAGCTAGTTAATGTCTCATTAATATTTTATCATTTTGGTGATGTGCTATTGAACCTGGCCTCCTCAGGAGGCTGGTCCAGTGATTACAAGAGTAACTAGCAAATGCTTAATCACCCACTTTATTATCTTCCTATTAATAATAAATACCAGGAGGCAATGTATTTAATTACCTTGCTAGTTTGAGTGGCATAGAACTTAAAGTTTGCAATTTTGGAATACTAATTTAATTTGAACAGCATCACATTGGTACTTGGGAAACCAGCTGTGTAAAAGCATAAGAGAATATAAATTCTCTCTATTGAAAAACAGGGAAACTCATTGAAAGATCCTCTTCATGGACTCTGGAACCCTTCTAAATAGCTGCATCTCCTTAAATAAACTTGTATAATATTGTCTCTCACATGATTCATGTCCCTCAGTATTTGAGAAGTTATTGATAAATGTCTAGCTCACTTATGCCAGATGTATGGGGATTCCAAACAAGGATTATTCCTCCAGAAATATCAACGTACCTGCTTAGTTGTGTTAATAATCAGTCTCCTGATTATTAAATGTAGATAGTAATAAGACTGAATTTTGAATAACTTTCATTTTTTCTACTGTTTTGGACAAAATAAGGCAGTATCGTGTTTACTTCTTTTCTTCCAACAACAACAAAAAAAGTGTTACCGGTAATAATCTGTTTAAGCATGAAGGATTTCTGTAATCGAGGATTCTCCCTGCCTATTGGTCAGGTATCCCCTTGGTCAAACAGTAAGCATTTTCTTGAGTACCTACTATGTGTCAGGCACTGGTCTTCACACAGAGATTCTCAACTTTCACACTGCTATGGCACGTACAAGAGAGGACACACCTCCAGTACACAGGAGCATGAAATGCCAGTTCCTCCATTTTCCCTGGCATTCAAGGAAGAATAGTAAGATGTAGCTAAGTAGTTATTAAACAAATGATATTGAATACTGACCTTACTCTAATTTACATGACATGAATATTGGGTACTTAAAATCGTGTTAGTGACGAATTGCATGTAACACACCGAGACTTAACAGCACGTAGAACACTGTTGCTCAGAGCTATTTTTCCAAGTCCTACAAGTCCAAATGAACTTCACGTGGTCACTGTTGTGTCCTGCTTCTGTGCTACACATCACTGCTTCTGCACTTTTCCATTCTAAAATCTCCTTCTTCCTTGTGTCAAGAATCTAATGTCTATTTAACCTTCCAATCCCAATTCAAATCTTTTATTTTTCCTAATCCTACCCAATTACTTCTGCAAGTAACAATCTGCTCATTCACTGAGTTCCTATTTTAAGCATTTATTACACATCTATAATGTAGATAGCATGCTCTAATTGCCCATTTGTTTTGTATCAGTCAGCACCATTTAAATTGGTTTAATAGGGCTTCCACTATTCCTCTATTGAAAAGCTAACCTTACTTTTCAACTACCATGATGGGAATTACATTTCTTTTTTTCATAGTACATAGCACAACTTAAAAACTTAGAGTGCTCAGATTAGCACCGATAGGTTGATTTATGCTGATGATCATGTCCTCTATCCATCTATGTTTATATGTCTAAAAACCAAATTAAAGGTGGGAATCTCAGCATCACCTGGGGGCTTATTAAAAATGCAGAATTTTGGAAATCATCCCAGACCTAAATGAATCAGTTTTTGTATTTTTAAAAGACCCCCCCTCGAAGTGATTCACATTATATTAAGTTTATGGAGCACTGATAAAAGTAAGTGCTGAATTTTTGAATTTTCAGTATTCATAATATAAAGAATATTTAAGATACAGAGTATTTATAATATTTGGTTAAGTGTATTATTTAAGAATAACTCTACCAAAAACTAGAAATCAAAACCAAAAAGGATTATTTCCTATTATTAATCCCATATTTTAAACATTACTGAGCAGTTAATATCAACATTGTCTGTGCACTATACAACATATACAGTTCAACTTATGCTTTTTCTGATACGGAGAGCAACGTTTAAAAATGGCAAATGACTTGTCAAAAGGCACAAAGCCAATGACTTACACGTTGGAATTTAGCTAGTTATTCTCTCTCATTTCATTTAATACACATGGGAAGCCTATAAGGTAAATATTACTACTAACTTCATTTTAATGATGAGGAAACTAAAGCTTAAAAGTGATAAGAAATTCCCTTTAAATCATAGAGCAAATAAAAATATCAGAGACTCACATATGCATCTCTGTTTCTTGACACCATGCTGTTATTCGTGCTGTTCTATGATCATAATCACCCATGGTAGAGATTTCCAAAGATGTGAAGTAGAGAAGAAACATGGCAGATTTAAGAAAGTCAAAGAAGGTTACTTTAGAGAAAGAAAGTAAGGTGGAATGTAGTCCATGTTGATGCCAAAAAGTAGGCAGGCTTCCTTTCACAGGCTAAGTTATAGACTTTTAACTTTTCTTAAAATAGTACTAAATACTTTTAAACCAGGGGTGTGATATAAACAATTTTCCGTTTGAACAGAATACTCTAGTGGCATTATGGAAAGCATATTGGAAAGAAAAGTAGAAAAGATGCAAGAAGACTAGCCAATATTTTCTTGCTGAATTCTGGGTTAATGGCAACTTGGACTTGGAGATTTGGCAGTAAAAAGACAGAGATTAGCAACTAAGTTTGAAGGCTAGAAATAAATCAATAGGAGTTGGTGATAGATTTAGTGTAGTAAGTAAAGGTAAAAAGAAGTCTCAAAGAAGAGTTTTAGGTCTCCGGTTTGCTATTTAAATAGATGAAGGTGTCTTTCTCTGAAATGAGAAGGCCTAAAAGAATAATAGGCAATAAACTCTGAGATGACAATACTGAGTTTGAGGTACATGTGAATCATTAAAGTTCAGAAGATTCTTGACATATAGATTAGGGACTCATCGGAAGCTTTGAGCTTAAGACACTATAGCTTGTGACTTATTTATGTATAGGATGAAAACTATTGTGATCCTAAGCTTGAGGGTTGACTAATGCCAATACTGTTATTAGTGCAGCAGAGATGGCAAGTAACAGACATAGAGGGAGGGAAGTCAGGAGAACTTGTTACCTTAGAGGCCAACAAAAAAGTAGCTCTCATTGGTAAAGGTAAACACACAATGAAGGTAGTAAATAAACCATGTATAAAGCTAGTAGGAAGGTTAAAAGACAGAAATAGTGAAGTCACCTATATCCACAATAAGTAGTTAAGGGATACACAAAACAAAAAGATGTAACATATGATGTCACAGAATTGATATAAAAAAGTTATTATTTTTTTCTTTTTCTTTAATTTTGTACCTATATGAGATGATAGATGTTCATTAAACTTATTTTGATAATCACTCATGATGCATGTAAATCAAATCATTGCGCTGCACACCTTGAACTTATGCTGTATGTCAATTTATCTCAATAAAACTGGAAGAAAAAAAAAAGCTTTATCTAACTGAAAGGCCTGAGATTCCAACTCCTTCCTATATTAGTGTTTTGCAAATGTCAGTGTATAGACTGGTGTTGGTTTTTGATGATGTTTTCATAAAAATAAATTTATTCCATTAAAGAACTGGTCTTTATTCTGAAATTTATTTTTATTTTCTCTTTTTAGTGTATACACACACACACACACACACACACACACAAATGAGACCACTGAGTATTTCTTAGACATTATTTAAGTGATAAAATAGTTCATTGACAATACTGTGCTGGACTCATTTACTTTCTTCACTGTTCTGAAATTTTCCATAAATTTGGACATGATTTGCTATAATTTATCTTCTGATCTAGCATGATTTCAGAGTATATAATGACTCTAAAATGTGGTTGTAGAGTGTGATTGCTTATTTCTGTGTGAGCATGTGTTTGTGGAGAGATAACATGTTATGTAAAATATATGTTCATGATGTTCCAGAGGACTTAAGTATGATGTCAACTTACTGACACTCCTAAAACTATGGGCTATGAAAACCAGAACTGTACTTTTACACAATAAAAACTCGGCAGACATTCATTTAATAGATGAATAAATGCATAATTTTCAGGGGTTTTATGTACTGGAATAGAGACTGGCATCCGGGGATTAAAGAAGTCTTCTCTTTTAATGAGATCAGGAAAGTTTGTCCAAATTACCTCTCTGGCACGATCACTCATAATACTCTCCAAGTAGAAGTAGGGATGGAGGACATTCATCTGTTAACATATGGTATAATACATTAAAATTTTTTTGCATATGGGATTCTGCTGCAGGTGACAGGAGTATAGTACACTTCCAAAATAAAGAGGTAAGTTTCCCAATAATGACACATTCTGCAGTGTGAACAAATATACTCGTGAATTTTCCTTATTCTATCAAATGAAACAGTGTTACAAAGTTAATCTTGCAGCATTTAAGAGAGGAAAACTAAAATACTCTTACTGATTTAAAAATTTTGGTACTTTTTTTGGAAGGTCTCAGAAATACGTTATTTTTTCTACCCTATCAAACTGATACTGCTTTTCTTATCTCTGAAGCTCTGCCAATAGACTGAAAAGAGGGTAGTTTATTACAGTGAGAGCTGATTGTTCAGTTTATTACATCTAGGGCCTTTGGAAAACTAAGTCATCAATTTCCTCTTCTTTTTATATCACATATGATCATCAGACTCCCCTTTATAATGTGCTTTCATTTTCCTTTAAACTTTCTCATAATCTATGATTACAAGGTTATTTACGTACACACGAGGAGCCTTTTGTTCCACAGTCATCTTTTCCCTCCAGCCTGATTTAGTTAGTGTTTGCAATATCACAGTTTATCACCATGGAGATAACTGTAATGTGACAAATACTGGAACAAATCAAATGGGAAGAGCATGATTAGAAAGCAGAAGTAAATGTGTTGTTTGAATAAACAGCCTCACAGTAACCAATAATACTTAAAGACCTTCCTTTGTAACTGTAATCAAAAACAGGAAGTTGACATGTAAGTGTATATTTGAAAGTCTTAACCTTCCAAGACAATGTGATGTGTCGGAAAGAGACTAAGAGAAGAGAGAAAACTTGGGTTTTATTGTTGGCTCCCCATTTACTAGATTCCCTCTAACTTTCATAAAACCCTTTTGTATATGAAAATGACATTAATCTACCTGATTTATATATAATATATTTATTATATTATTATGTATGTATTAAATATATATCATATTACTATATATTTACTATAAATATACATATATCACAAAGACTATAGTTCTCATAAATGCTGCATTCTGTGTGTTTTACTTCTGGGATAAGGGACTGAAAAAAAAATTACTTACAGTTTGTTAGCCTCTCTCTGTTTTCTGCCACAGAGACGATAAACTCCTATCAGCCTGAGACCTTCAGTGACTATGTGGATCAGACCGTCACTGGACACAGAGGGTGAGTACTTGTCAAACCATCACCGGACACACAGGGTGAGTAACAAATCTTTGCTCCATGAGGTCATGGAAATTTTAGATTAAATTTGTTATTTTTGAATTTATCCTTAGTTTCCTAACCTAAGAAGATGAGGTGGACTTGACTAGAGAAATTGGCAAAACAGATTAGGTTCTATAGGACAAAAAAGAAAAAAATCCAAAATATTCTATCTGGGATAGCGGTAGGATTGGCTCATGCTAAGTCTGTTAAAAGGACCTGAGAGTTCTGCATGCCAAATCAAGAAGGGAAGGAGGAGGGTGACACACAGGAAATGAGTGCCGTATGTTGCTAGTCTAGCAGACTATACATGGAGCATAGGAGGTAGGAGGGACCCTTGTTCTGTATAATTTTGGGAAAATCAGTTCCTGAAATTTATGGCTTAGAACCTACAGTTGTGCTTAAAGGGCAAGTGCCAGTGGAGATGGTGAAGCATATGTGGGAGGGGTGAGATGTGGGCTGGATTATGGGGTTTTTAAATCTTGGATTCTAGAATCAGACAGACCTTTTAGGTAAGGGAAGTGGTTATCAGCTACATTGATTTAGGACCAGTTATTTAATCTCTTTAGACTCTGTTTCCTCATTTAAAAAATAAATATTTAATAATAATCCTTATGTGACATTTAAATTAAGGAAAATATTTACAACAGGCTAGGCACTCTCTTGCACATACCAACCGTTTACTAAATGGTATGGTTACTATTATAGAGAAGAGAGTAACATGAGATGGAGCAATATACAAAACCAGTCATTTTCATGAAATATTGGCCTACCTGTGGCCTGATAAGATCTCATCAAATTCACCTTTATGAGAGTAATAACTTTGAATTAGAAAATATTTGAAAGAGGAGGCATAGTGATTCTGGTAATTAATGGCATAAATTCAA
The DNA here is from genome assembly GCF_009834535.1 of Camelus ferus. Lineage (NCBI taxonomy): Eukaryota > Metazoa > Chordata > Mammalia > Artiodactyla > Camelidae > Camelus > Camelus ferus. Next base: position 11,274,220 of record NC_045705.1, on the reverse strand, counting down.
ATAGAATTCAGCAGTAATTGTATTCGGTATTAAAATGTAGATCATCTTTCAATTACTTTGCCTTCTCACTAATTGCCCTCTGTATGTGTAAAGTATTGTAAATCTCAAGAGTTCCAGTGACTTATGGGAAGAAACTTAGGATCTGATTTGGATTTAAATGGTTTCTAAACTATGTATCTGAGCAGACACATAAATCAAATTCCTGTTTATCTAGAGTGGTCAGGGAATACAATGATCTGGTTGATTGAATATTTAGGTCAACAGGTCGTTAGAATACATACACACCATGAGCTAATTGCATATTTCAACACTTCGCACTAAAACTCAAGTGAAACAATTAATTTTTGAATGTTTATAGGCCATTTGAAGTTCTTATTCTGCCTTACACTTTCCATATGAATGTCATTCATTCCTTACCTTATTCAGACCTTTTTGAACCTGAGCTAACATCCTCAACTGATTTGCTATCTGCAACTTCCATCTCTTTGCTTGTTCTGAAATTCTCCACCACTACATCTATATAATAAAACACACTCTCTGCATTAAACTGGAGTTATTCAGCACTGTTGCAGGAAAAAAGGTACCAGGAAGAATAGCTTTCAGCATGAATTTATAGTATCCAATCTTGGATGTACCCTCAATTTTACTAATTATTTTTATTTAATTATAATAATAATAATAATAATTATTATTATTATTATTTTTATTTATTTATATTTATTTATATAATAATTTATTTATATAATATTATTATTATTATTATTTTACAAGGGACTGTTTCTTCTCCATTCTTCTCAATGGTTATTCCAAATATTCAGTATTTCCTCAAGTCCTCTGCAGCTTCCTGCCACCATCTTTCTCAAATAGTCAAATGGTATGGCTTCATTTTCTATTGAGGAAGCAGAGATTGTGTGACATATACACATACCACGTCCTAAACCCACCTACACGTTTACCTGCAACTGCCCAGTTCTTAAACCCTTCACAGCCATCATAAGTGGAGAGCTTACCCTCCTATTTACTCACATAATTCATTTCCAGGTAGTGTCATTTTCCATGCTTGTCTATAGCCTCAACCAGGCAAGTTAGCAACTTACAGGTTCAGCACCTGTAAAATACCTTAGGCACGTTTACTACATTTTGTTCAAATAGACTCACATCTCAATTCTTTATATTGTTCTAGGTTTCTAACTTCATTTTCCTGTTCCTACATCATATTTAGAAAAAGTTTTAAAAAAAATCACACATCTTTTTGTTGTCCTGGTGAACCTAAAGTTTTATGATTACTTAATCCAATAAGGTCCAGTTTATCATAAATGGATAAATTATTAGTGCACTCAAACTAGTTAATTAATGCAAACCATTGGAGCTATGTATATTTGTATTATATATGTAACAATAAGCATATATTAACATGTATGTGTATTTATAGTAGGAGTTATTCTCTGTACTGGAAAGATGATTGAATATAAAGTGTGTTTATGGAGGAAAGAAAAAAAGAAAGAAGGAAGAAGGAAGGGAGGAGGGGAGGATGGAGAGAGAGAGAAGAAAAGAAGGAAGGAAGGAAAGGAGGGAGGAAGAACATTTTCTTAGTTACATTATTTTCAGTCCCATACCTGTCCTTCATTCCTGTCCTTCATGTCCTTTTCTCATTAGAAAATTAAGTCTCTAATCTACAGATTGAACTTCTGTTAAAAGTGAATTTTCTTTAGACACACATCTTTCTAAATAATTTCATCATATTTTGATTATTTAGAACATACTTTTTATAAAACTAGACTGTTTTCACTGCATAAGTATTTCTCACTCACATACAAAATTACACAATAAGAAATACATCAATGATGCTTTTGCTACTCATGTATCAAATAGCAACAATTACTCTTTTTTGATTAATCCTAGCCATAAGTAAATGGCAAAATAGAAAATGGTATTAGATTTGAGGAGAGAAATGCTTACAAATTTCTAAGGAGTTACTCATCTCAATAAAATTGGTAAATCTGATTTTAGTATTTTGAAGATCAAAAAAATTGGCAAGCTTCTTTTTAATGGACTTTGCCTCACGATTTGTGAAAAATGTTGATATAGGAAAAAAATTCTGCTTCAGAGATATATAACCATAAAATTATAGCCAAAAGATTATCTTAATTGCTTTAAAAGTTTATTCACATTTCTGATTTCCATGGCTAACCTGACCTATTTATGTAGGTGAAGTATATTGGCCATTATGAGCTAAGAATTCCATTTCTCCTTATAGTTAATACATACCGAATACTTCATTCTAAACTATGTGGTGCTACTTGGATTTACGTTAAGCATCTTCTGGCATTTTTTTCACTTTATTCAAAAGATCAGACATTTTGTAAGATCCCCATTACTTAGACCTTGGGGTACCACCAAGATTCCTGTGACCTTCATTTTGTTTATCTTTTCAAACTAATGAAGTGAGGATCTTTTGAATTCTAAAAAGGAAATGTTTTAAAACCTCATCAGTCTGAAGTCCCAAAACCTTTCTTATAAATAAATATGAAAGGAACAGTGTTATGAAAAAACATTCTTAATGTCCTTTTGATTACTTGTTTTCTGGTGGATGTTGAGGAGAACCACCTACCTGAATGCTACTTCAGGCTGGAGGAACTCAGTGTTTCAGCTGCCAAGGGTGTCGACTGCTGAGCTCTTTACTGGGACAGTCATCCTCATTCATTAATGGATCGATGCGGTAATGCAAAGGCCCGGGCCCTCGCTTGATGGAGGGCAGTTCTGCAGGACGATCCCTGTTTCAGAGCCGCCCATGGGATGAACTGGGGTCACTGCTACAAACACATGCACGTAGGTCAACATCTCCCTCTCCCAAATCCTGCTTTCCTCACTCGCTCACATGGCTACTCTAGTCGTAACTCCTTCATAACTCCCCAGGACACCTGCTGCATGCAAATCTGAGAATTCCAATCTTTGTTTTCCTGGGATATCAACCATTTGGTGCCCATTGTGGTTTTAAAAGGCCAACTTCTAAAGTGACATCATGAAACTGGATGGTAATTAGGAAAACGAACTGTTAAAACTTGTAATGATGGTGAACTTGGATGGGACAGTGATGAAAGGAAATTCACAAGCAGGCGTAATATCTCAGGAAATTGAGAAATACTAGAAAAAAGGAATTATAGGGACCACATGGCTATTGCCAGGGCCACTGATACATTAGAGGAAAACAGTGAAAGGTCTAGCTGGATTTGTTGTCAGTTTGCAACCCGTGGACTTCCTTGGCAGGAGAGGCTCCTTGGCAACAGATAAAGATATTTTTATCCCCTTTAGCTAAAGGACAGAAAAGCTTTATAACAGGCCTAGGACTTATTTATAGTAGTAGAAGAGATACAGGACAGGTTGTCTTCTCAATCTCCAAAATGTGGCTACACCAAGGTCAGAGACCTGACTGGGAAGTAATGAGACTCTGAAACACTGGGTGGGGGCACACGGGTGAATACATTAAAAAATACTAAATTCTCAGATTCTCTTGAATCTTCTGGGACTGTCCAAGTCACTCTCTTCTTTCTGCCTAAAAATGATTAATCCCAGTGGCATTCTGGTAAATGTTTAACAACCAAAGTCAAACAAACAAATAAGCAAAGCCCTGATTTGCAGCATTTGCTGATTTGCACAATGTAAATACTCACACTACGATTGATTTCGAGCTACCAACAGTTTAACAATTGGCTTACAAAAATTCCTGGAATGTATAACAATTGTTTCTCAGTAGCTGGAGCAAGCCAGCTCCAGTACATCACAGAACTAGGTCACATGTGTCCCACTGTGATTTCCCGGCCATCAGAAAACAAAACAAAAAATAAAAACAAATAAACAAAAACCCTACAAAACTAGAACACAACACCAAGCGAAGTCATAGTAGAACCTGACTGTGGAAGTGCCTGATTAAGAGAGGAAAGGCGTGTTAGCCTGAAGGAGCCACGTGGTTTGGGCAGGATGTACAGTCAAGCACAGGGACTGACCAGATGGGACGGACTGACTAGGCGATGACTAAGGGACTAGATCTTAGGGAGTCAGGACACAGGGAGATGGACCAGAACACAGAGTTGGATGAAGGAGAGTGTACTGATGTGGGAGCACTCTCCAGTGACACGTAAGTTCACATTCTGGAAAGGACCTTGAAAGATGGCACTAACATATTGCTGGCATGGCCTTAGAGGTTCAGGGAAAGCAAAGATCTACACAAAGTGAAATAAGAATTCCAGGGCTGCCATGGCAGACAGGGGAAGAAATGATCAAAAGACTCAGAGAGATGGGCATGCCATGTGTATCAAACTGCATTCGGCACATGATTGTGTTCCACGGAAAGATCCAGAGGGCAGTGTCTTTGCCAAGGTGTTAGGAGTGCACTGGTGGGAGGGACATGAGTACTCTTGAGAAACTGATTGGTGACTCTTCTCTGGAGGCCGAGGCGAATGACAGGAGATGATGTTATAGAAGCGGGTTCCCGAATAGCAGTGGGGATCATGGGATTTCAAACTAATAGCGGCCAGGTGGTGGGGCTTAACTGACAGAAGCAAAGTTAGTGCAATTATCAACATAAATGGCAAGGACAGAGTGGCAGCCAGGGTAACAGACCCACAGAAAACTGGACATGCTTTACAAAAAGTGTGGCAAGGATCACGGAAGCCTTGATAAGACGTGCATTTTTGGTCCAGGGCTTGTGTTGATAAATATTCAAAAGATTCAGAGGCCTGTCAAATCAGGAAATGTTTTCAGGGTCCCAAGATCTGGGACTTGACAGAGCATCCTCTTTAAAATAAAGAACAATGCTTAGTAGACCTCTTCACATTCTCTAGGTACCAGATTCTACCCCTGGAATTTTGCCAAAATCCATTTACTGAGTGATATAAAAGGCTGCCTGGTTTAAGTGTGAATAGGGCTCTGAAGCATACTCAGACTGTGATGCGGGACAGTCTGCCTAGTAGACCACATGGCCTGTATCCTGTCTAGTATTAAAGCTATTTGTTATGGGGAAAACACCATGTCGAATTTATGACAAGCACCAAGAGAAGAATCACAACATACACTTGTAGGATTCTGGGGCAGGACAATGCAATCTGTAACAGATCATTTTACACCAAACAGAAAAGACCTTCTAGCAATAACTGGGCTGTGATGGAGAAGGAGTGCCTGGCCATTAGTCATCAAAAGGCCATGCAGCCAGAATGCCCATCATTAAATGATTCTTTCAGACCCACTAAGTCATAAATTTGAGCAAGCCCTTCAAAAGATGAAAGTAGTACATCTGGGATTATGAGCAAACATAACCAGAGAACACAAACAAGTTGCATGACTACGTGGCTCGAACTCCATGTTATCCACCACAGTCATACCTGTGTCTCTTCTGCAGTTCACGCATATGGCCATTTTGGAGGTGGGTTCCTTGGTGAGCAGCTTACAGAAGAGGTAGAAGGCTAGGTGTGGACCATAGAAGCTCAGCTCAGTATATGAGTGGGAGCTCAACAGAAGACAGTGGCTGCACTTCAGCCCTACTCCTGAGTGGTTTTGAAAGAAGGGGTTAGGAGATATCTTCGCAACAGGCAGAGTGTTGATCAGTAAACCTGATCATCCAATTTTTATGGAAAAAGAAAAACTCTGAGGTAAGACTGTATGAAGACTCACGGATGGTGTTCAATGACGAGTCTAATTACTCAAGGGCTTGGAGGGAGAAAAAAATGGGATTTGGAGGGCAAAGAGTTTGGGGGAAGATACATGTTGATGGGACTAGGGGAGTGGGCATGAAGCATGAGGGCATCTACCATGGAAAAGACAGTTCATACCCAAGTAAACTAAGTGTCTCAACCAGTTGACATCAGTCAGCCTTTGACATCTGCCACTCCAGTGCCGGCACACTAGATTTGTGAACAGAGTAGCTGTCATGTCAAGAATGGAGGGTATGCCTAAATCCGTTGGAATGTGCTTCCACTCCCCAGCATTTCTCTAGCTACTCTGCTGCTGAATGTCTGAACTGCCAGTGAAAAGGGACCATGCTAAATCCTTGAAATGGCCCCATCCCTTCAGGAAACCAACCAGCTATGCTGTGGCAAGATGATTAAATTAAATGATTGCACCATGGAGTGAGAGCAATTCAGCTTGACTGTATTCAACACAGATTTATGTCTGCCTTTTCTGCCCACTAGACCTCTGTCAACCCCACTCTCAGACAACTTAAAATGTGCTTGGTCCACAAGTATGTGGTATCACATATATCAGATCAAGAGATGCATATTACAACAAAGAGGCAGGCCATGGGCCCATGACCAGGGTATCCTTTGGTTCTCTCTGCATACACTGCATCACTCAAAGGCTGCTGCCTGGTAAGACAATGGAATGAGCATTTATAGGTTCAGACGAGGTGCATCTTGGAGATGATGCCTGAGACAATGGGGAGGCATCTCCTAAGATGGACAATAGATCCTAAATCAACAGTTTATCGTATGGTGTTATGTCTCCAGTGTGTAGAGTCTATGATCACAGATAGGAGCAGGAACAGTCTCAATTAGCATCACTCCCAGTGACCGCTTAAGAAATCTGTGCTCCATTCCCCCACATTTCTAGACTCTGTGCCCAGAACGGGAATACTCTAATCAGCAGACAGAGCAAGAGTCCCATTAAATGGGAAACTATGAGCCCTTATGCAGAGAGACCTATGGGGAAGGGAAGGATCCATCCTGGCACAGGAAAATAACTCCATCACAAAGAGACAGAACTGGTATTGTGAGTGGACATTGTCATTTGTCACTATATCGGGTAGGGTTCAACCAGAGGAATATGACTAGTAAGAGATATATATTAAGAGATTTATTGAAAAGAAGTAGCTTCCATGATTGCAGGTGCCGGCTAGGAAAGACTCAAATCTGTAAGGTGTGCTGTTGGGGAGGGTAGGCTGGAAATCTTGGACGTAGACTGAAGCTGCTATCCATAGGTAGAATTTCTTCTTTAAGGAAAACGTTATTAAAGTCTTTCAGGAAATTGAATCAGGCTCATCCAGAACATTGAAGATAATCTCCCTTACTTAAAGTCAATTGATCATGAAATTTAATCACATATGCAAAATAGCTCCATGTTAACATCTTTAGTAATATTTGATTAAATAGCTCAGGACTTCAGACTAGCCAAACTGACACGTTGAAAAGAGCATCACAGTCACCGTTATTCCACCCAGGACTGAGGAGTGGACACTGGCTGTGGGATTCAAAGCTATATCCAGGAATTGCCCTCAGCTAAACGAATCTGCTTTGCCCAAGGCTGTGCTCCCTTCCTTGGGGTAGCTTTCATCAAATGACTAGTCCTTGCGATTCTACAACCCTTGTGTGCAAGAATTTTGAGGAAATCCTCTGAGAAACAGTACCACTGAGAGACACAGGAAGCAGGATTACAGGGAAGGAGATGTTGAGGGTCCTAGAGTGACAACAGTGACCTTAGTCACTAATTCAGGCTAAATTGTAGCACATATGGTGTATGCTGACTATGAGGAGTCATTGAAAAAAAAGTCTTTTTTTTTCATTAGGAAAAGGTCTGATTTTGATGAGAATAGCAAATCTGTCCAAGAACAAATTTGCTCATCTTTCTTAGAATCTGGGTCCGGAAATTCTCATAAATAAGTAACTGGATCAACACTGGGTAAGGACTGTGATGCTATAAATAGAATCAGATAATACTTACTTTCTAAAAACTGTTTTAAGACTCTTGTCATAATTCCCAGCTTGAACTTGAGAGCAAGTCATAGGGTTGTTATTCGTGGATTACACATAAAGTAAGGCAGAGAGGCCATGGAGGAAGAGTCCAACTGAATGATTTCCGCAGCAACAATCTTGTCTATAAAAGTAATGTTTCCCCTCCCCTCCTATTTCTCTTTGACAAAAAAAAAAAAGAGTAAGCTCTAACATTTATCTAATCAGAGCAGACTCATTATGGCAAAGCATGGGTGGTATAAACAAAAGGAGAAATGCTATATTCATGCAAAGTGACAAGTCCTAAGCTTTGCCCTAAATTCAGGTGCCACTCAACTGGCTAGCATATTCCTATCCTGAGATTTGAATCATGTGTATACCTCTCTGGTAAGTTCAGGAGAAAAGCTGTCCTATCATTCATAAATAAAGATGAGCACTTTCATTTCATATGGTTTATTTCCTCCAGTGCGTTTTGTTGGCCTATTCTAAACAGAGTAGACACCTATTATATTCTTAGAAAACTATTTACCTTTCCCACGAATCATATATGCACTTATCTTCTGTATGGCCATGTCCTTTGGTTTTCATAATGCAATGCCGTATTTCTCTAACTCAAATACATCATGAAAAGGAAGAGAGGAAATTTTAATTTAAAAATCATTATTAGAAACCATTCAATCCATCTGATAATTTGAATGGCAGAGGAATTTTTCTCTTGCTGAGCAATAAATCTTAGACATTTTCAAAAAGAACAGTATCTTTGTGCTACAGTTGTACCATTTTGAAGTTACTATTCTGTAACAGTGCCATCAGGACAAGTGAGTGGGTGCTTTACTGGCAAAATACATGAAGAAGTTATCAGTCACTATCATTTAGAAGAGTTGATAAACCATCGAGAAAGAAGGTATTCTTTTATTCATTTTTGAATGATGTTCAGGCAATTTTCAAGAAACCAATATTGACTTCCACGAAATACTCATAATACTTGTCAGAGAAACAGTACTCTTAAAATTGCTTTAACAGTAACGAGCTCTTAGGAATGGAAAAGGGAAGTATAAGCCAATAGTTAATATTACATAGGGAAGTTTCAAGGAACTATAAAGTACACATCATAGAGCTTAGGAATAAGTTTCCACCATGACAACTGCCAATAAGAATTTTATGAAAATATGGAACCAAGTTGTAAACTCCTCAAAGAGCAGAGACCTTGAAAGTCTCCTAAGTGCTTCTTAAACTGCCAACTCAGGGCTGGGTACCTCACTGTTTTCAGAGCAGTCACCACAAAGGTACATCTACTTATTCCCAGATGGTACACCTCCCTATGGTTCTGGTTACTTCTAATGCCAGGAGGATTTAACTAAAGACTGGCATTCCACCACCTGTAAGCAAATGCCTTGTAAATAGAGACTCTCCTCAGGAAATTTCAGCCACGTCCTTTGTTGACCTCAGCTCAGGGCATAGCTTTCCTCTGTCAAAATCTCCTTTCACATATAAAGCATAACAAGTGTGCAAACCCTTTCCCTCTAATTTGTAACAAGAGACAATTCTATCCACCTCCTCCAATGAAACCTGTGATTCCTGCATAGCGTCTGTGTCAAATAGCGTTTTGTTTTGTTTTTTGGATGCTATCTTGACTCAGTTTAGAGGCTGGTCAGTATTTCTCTTGAGCAGCTGATTAAGTCTATACCCAACCACTTCCCTCTCACACTCTAGGCTACTACATATCAGCCTTCACATTTCCAGAGTCAGGTATCAGACAACGAGGGAGAATCCTAGGATCAGGAGCCAGAGAAAGTATTCAAATCCACCAGTCCCCAGGGAGCCTGAAAAACCTAGCTAACCTCACCCTGCTTGCTGTATACAACCTGCCCCATACAGCTCCAGCTTGCTGTTAGCCTGTCCTTGGGTGGGTCCTGTTATTGTCTGGCCCAAGTTGGTAGCCCTCTTTCCTTTGGAGCTGTCTAAGTAACAAAGAGTTCTGCCTTTCATCTGAGTGTCATTGGTTATGTCCTGCCATCAAAGGAATCTTTAAGTCCTATAAAACAACCAGCCACCAGCATCACCACCCAAAATCCAAAGGCAGCCCTTCCCCTGCCTATAACCCACCGGTAGTATCACTCAGTCCTCTACTTCTAACATAAAATGCTGTTACCGTAAAGTAAATACATTTATTTACATTACTTGTATCACATTTTCTCATATGAAATTGCTTACTTGCAATACATTGCTGGTATCTATTGGTCCTATTGAGTCTTTTCTAATTAATTTAATATTATTGTATTACTTTATTTTATTTTTGGCAGCGGGGAGGTAATTAGGTTTTATTATTTATTTTTTTAGAGGAGGTACTGGGGATTGAACCCGGGACCTCGTGCATGCTAGGCATGTGCTCTACCACTTGAGCTACAACCTACCTCAGATCCTACTCATTGTCATCATCTTCCTGTGGAAACTATACAGCTTTATGCATAACCAAAGACAGCCTTCTAGACAAATACAAAAATCTTAACTTTGTTCTCTTTCTGGGAGCCTTAGCACTGTATTTGAGTTCTCTTTTACTAAAATTTTCACACGGCACTGCTTTATTCTAATTCTTTTTCTCCAATTTGTGTTTCTTCATTACATTTTTTTCTGTTGATTCTTCTTACTTCTAATTGGTGGATATCTGAGAAGACGCCCATAAATTATTTGAGTACCATTCTTATTCAGCAAATATTTACTAAACATTTACTGTATGTCAGACGTGTAACGACACAGAAGATGTTAACACTGGAAAAGGGAGACATAGTTTCTGCTATAGAACAGTTTCCAGTCTGATGAAGGAATCAGGGATTTACTATCAATACTCATTTGTGCTGGAGATATTATCTCTCTCACCTCTTAACTTGCTTCTTCATAATTCCTAAATGTCCTTTTATTTTGTCCCGAGTTATATTTTTGTTTTTTTATTCATTCATTTTCTTTATCAAAGAGTTTCTTACAATCATCATTTTTCCATAGTGACTAATAAAGCAGGACTGCTTTTTCTAAACCTCTGTGCACTTACTGCCCCGCCTATGCCTCTTGTGATTTCCTTCTTTCCTACCATTATTCATTCTTTACTATTTTTCCTTCAGCCTGAACTTACTTTCCTCTCTATCTTGTATATCCTATGTCCAAATTCTGCAAAATCTCAAAGGTGTCATGTAAAATACTATTCCTTGTAACCTCTCACACTTGCCTAAGTGCCACACAACCATTAGGGATCTTTTCTTCCTCTTCCAAAAGCCAATATTATGATCTAGGTCATACACAGTGTACTAGTTACTTCATTTTTGATTAGAGTTTCTGTGTATGAGTGTAGTGTGCACATGCCTTTCTCGTGTATGTAGCTGTTGTATGGGCAAGATTTGTCTGATCTACTTTATTTCCCCTCTGTGGGAAATGTTCTCAGTGATAGCTCAATATTTTATTTGAAATTTAGTTGGTACTCTCAGTACAATTTATTGAGCAAATAGATATATGGCCCACATTTTTTTTTCATTTAATAAAGTGAAATTCGAATCAAATTGAGTTCACAAATCAGAATTGGCTCCCATTAATCCTTACAGCTATATTTCACACAAGAAGAATTTGTCATGTTACCAATGTTGATCACTTTTATGTGTCTCACCTTATTTTGCGGTAACCTCTTATGTTACAGAATCAGATGAAATAAATGTTCCCACTTGTTTCATGACTTTTGTGCTCCTCTTCCCACGTCCCACAAAACATTTTTCTCTATTTGAAAATATAAAATTAAGTTTTAAAATTAGGGTGTATCTACTCAGTGGAATGTTATGTATCTATTAAAACTGATGGTGAGTAAGCCTGTGTATTAAACACATACCATGTGTTTATGATATTATAACCAAAGGAATGTGTGTACTGATATCATAACGTGCTGTGTTACAAGTATAGAAAGAAAACGTCTGAGAGAAACATCTGGGAGAAAACATTGAAATGATGTCAATAAATGTAATGGTGGACTTATGTGCAGCATTTTACGTCCTTTCCTTACGCTAGAGTATTTATGATGGACTATTACTTTTGTATGAAGAAAACTAAAGTTGAAGTAATAATGATGCATTTGCCTTTTGAAAAATAGACCAATTTTACTGTTCAAAATGCCAAACCTTTTCATAAGAAAACATAATATAATAGGTAAAGAATTCAGAAAGTAAAACGGTAGTTTCCCTAAGTTGCTCTTAAATACAGGCCAATTTATAGATGTCCTGCAGAATTTAAATTTATAGGTTCTCTCCTTATTCCAATGCCTGGCATCTACCCTGGCTTCTTGTATTGAATGAATTCCTCAGATTCATGCCAACTAAAATTTCTGTTGATGTTATAGAGCGCCCCAAGGAATCAGAGTACATATGTGGTATGATATAAATATATGTAACAAGTCTCAGCAGAATCCAGTCTAGTCATCACACTATGATGCTCATTTTGGTAACTAGCAGTCATTTTTTTCTTGACCTATGGATGAATTTTGGATTGCCTCTAGCTATGACCAAATGACCACATATGAATGCCAAAGGTTTCAGTAATGTATACTCAAAGAAAGGGGAAAAAATGACCATTAATGATATTGCTAACATAAATAAAAGTAACATGTCCCGTTAATAAGCTCAAATTAAATCACAACTTTGAGATATATAAGCATATGCTGCCTGGCATTCAACGACTCCAGACAAATTTAGTTCACAAATGTACCATACTTAGAGAATGACATACGTTTTGATTAAAACAAATGAATTAGTGTTAAGTATTTAACAAGTTATTTATTACAGCTTTCTATTGATGACTGTCTTCAATTCTTATTAACCTCAGATGATACTTCTTTATCCTGTATCTAAGGAATAGTCAGAAATACATACAAACCTAGGAGAACACAATAAAAGTAACTCTCAGCCAGTCCAGTCCCATAACTTAACCTTCGTTCTTGTTCTCTATAAACAAATGTATAAAAAGTTACAGACTCGGGGGATCAAATGGTGTAAGTTTCAAAGTCTGAAGATCTAAGAACCAGGGAAACTGTGGTGTAAATTCCAATCTGAGAGCAAGAAAAGACTGTTGTCCCAGCTCAAGTCAGCAAAGCTCTCAGCTTTTTTTGTTCCATTCAGGCCTTCAGGTGATTGGAACAGAGCCACCTATATTAGAGACGGCAGTTGGTCTACCAGTTTCAGTGTTGATCTCATCCCAAAACACTCTTACAAAGACATTCAGAAGAGTGCTTGACCAAATGTCTGGGCACTCTGTGGCCCAGGAAAGTTAACTTGTAAAGCTACCTATTCACAATCGAAATCTTCCTGGTTTCTAAACCTTTGACTATGACCATTATTTAACTATCATCTTTGGAGACCATTGACTTTGACCATTATTTGAGCATTGTTCATGAAATTACTGGTTTTGACCAAAAGTTAGTAACTGTACTTAGAAACGAAACTTTACTTCCCTGGCGTGTGACTACAGGGCTACGAAGTTCACACTCAGCTTCTAATCGCACGCCAGCTCTTTCTGCTCCTGGCGACTGAGAGTAACTACTTCAGTGTGAACTGCTGAACAGTGGCTCCAAAGGAGCTGATGCAGAGATTTCTGTGCACCAATGAAATGACCTTGTCAACAGTTTGACAGCTTAAGTAGCACTGAATAGTATGATATTAATCCAACAGTCACCATTTTCACTTCATGTTATAATTTGCAATTTGGCAAGGTGGAAGCTGGAAAAAACCAACCCAAGGATTGAGTCTGTTGCCTGAAAAAAGATAAGGCCATGTCCAATGTTAAGAGGATACGGGGAATTCACATTGTGTTTGAACAGACAGAAACCTTCACAAAGCTGGGTATGGTAGGTAGATCACCGTACACTGGACCCTTGAACAACACTTAACCGTTGAACTGCATGGATCCACTTACACATGGATTGTTTTCAATAAACATGTGCTGCAGTACTACACGATCCTCAGTTGGTTGGATTTGTGGATGCAGAACTGCAGATATAGAAGGCCAACTGTAAAAGTTATATGTGGATTTTCAACTGCACAAGGGGTAGGTGCCTCTAACCCCCACATTGTTCAAGAGTCAACTGTATTATCAACTCAAGAGTGTGGGATCAACAGCATTATCATAGCTGGTCCAGTCACTCCAAGATCATAAACAAGATCTAACCATCTCCACTAACAGTGGACTAGAGTCCCAGGAAATAACTAATTTTAGTGATAAATAATTTTAATTTAAAATTAATATTTAAAAACTAAGATGAATTATGAAATGTCCATGCTATGATTCTGAAAATTTCAATAAATTTGATCTAGAGTTATAGAAAATACATAAAGAATTATTTTTCATAAGTGGAGGTTCAGTGACTCATTGGCCCTTAATTCTGTTTCTTGGTGCAATGAGTACAGCTGGCCCTCCAAATTATCTATGGATTCTGCATCCATGGATTCAACCAACTGTAGATCAAAAACATTAAAAAAAAAAAGTCCAGAAAGTTCCAAAAAGAAAAAACTTGAATTCTCCACACTCTGACAACTATTTACATAGCATTTATATTGTGTTAGATATTATAAGCAATCTAGAGATGATTTAAAGCAGACGGGAAGATATACATAGGTTATGGTATCCATGGTGGCAGTGGGGTGGGGTGGTATCCAGTAACCAATCCCCTGCAGATAGCTACGGTATAAAAATAATGACTTAAATTGAAATCTTAATGGAGCATTTACTTTTATATTAACTCCGGCCTAAATCTAAGCATGAAACACGATTTGCTTTAATTGACATAATATCTTCCATTTTTGCACTTTATCACTTGACTGGAAACATTTTTCTTTAATTCTGAAACATTAGTTAACACTTCTAAAACAATTTTGAAAAGTAACAGCAGTGCATCTTGTAAAATCATTATTGCGTTTGGTGGTTGGAAGAACAGTAATTATAAGAAAATAAAGAATTGAAGAGTAAAAATGTAAGTTAACTACGCATCTTAGTCAACTGACAGCAAACCACTTAATTTTCTGGATTAGAGAATTCTTTCACTGATTTGTCCTCTGTAACCGCACCTGATAGAGTCCTCCATCTGACTCCAAAGTGGAAACTTATGTTTCAGATGAAATTAAGCAGTGAGCAGAAGTACTGGGACAGAGAGGGTTTGTTAGAACCTTGGAAATGTGTAGAAACTTAATATTTTCTAAGTTCCTTCCCTTTTTGGATTTTTTCAACAACCTTCCCAGGTAAACAAGACAAGTATTTATAAGACTTCTAAATACACAAATAAGATAGTAGAGTAGTCTGGACAGACCTCTCAGTTACAGTTAAGAGAGATACAATCTTGTCTTGATTTTTCCACAGACAAGTTATTTGAGTTTTTGACATCAAACTAATATTACTTGTTCTGGAGTCTCATTTTATTTTCTCATTTGTAAAATGGAGGACAATGGTTCTTAAAGTATGGTATGTGGGTCCTTGCAGATACTCAAGATCCCTTTAAGGGGCATGTGGGGCCCAAAGTATTTTCATAATAATACTAAAATATTACTGAAATGTTTACCTTTTTACTGTGTTGATATTTGCACTGATGGTACAAAAACAATGATGAGTAAAACTGCTGTTGCCTTATCACAAATCAAGGTGAAGACACCAACTGTACTAGTGTTTATCACCATAGTTTTGAATGAAGCGATAAAAATTACTAAAGTTTTAAGTTTCTATCCTTACATACTTTCTAAAAAATATTCTGTGTGATGAAATGGTTAGGTACAATTAAAGACTTTTTTTGGATACAAAGTTTGAAGATTGTCTTGAAGAACAGCAATTAAGCAACTGTAAATGTGCAAACTGAATTAACTGCTTTATTCACGGAATATTTTTACTTGAAAGGAGAACTGACTTACAAACTATGGCTATTCAAACTTAGGCTTTTGGCCAATATCATCTTGAAAATAAACAAAGTAAGACTGTCACTTCAAGGAAAACCATGGGCAGTATTTTTTGTCAGTGATAAAATTAAGAGTTTTCAAGAAAAAAATTAGAATATTGGAAAACCTGTACCTGTTACTGTGAGCTTGGTAGCTTCTCAATATTTACAGATTTTTTCTGATGAGATAAATGGTGAGATCCATAAATGTGATTTTTCAAATATTGTATAATATTGTGTCAATATGTGGAAGTTCTGCATCACTACATCATTTATTTTTAAAATAACGAATGCATGATGTTACTAAATCACTTTACATGAAAGAAAAACAAATGGTCTTAATGTGAAAATATTAAATGCTTATTGATGTTGTATTAGATTCCACATAGCAACTATTTAAAAACCACCACCAGGTGAGTGTTGATGTATTATCAAAGAAGAGTATTCACAATTACCTCCAGGTTATTAAAATACTATTCACATTTCTAAATATATACTCAGATAATGCTGAATATTCTTCATACATTTCAACACAAAAAATTGTAATAAAATCAATGCAGAAGAAGATATAAGAACCTTACTAGAGCAGACAGGGATTAACAAAAATGATAAACAATGTTTCTTTTCTCACAATACTGAAAAATATTCATCATAAAAACTTGCCAATTATATTAACTGGTTTAATATGTTAACTGGTTTATGTTAGTGGCTTTATCAGGACTTGGCAAACTATAGCTCATGGACTAAATCCTGAAGCCTAAAGACTACATCCAGACTGCCTCCTATTTCTGTAAAGTTGTCGTCTTTGGAATAGGATCATGCTTATGGGCTTACATGTTGTCTGTGGTGGCTTTGCCACGACAACAGCAGAGCTGAGTAGTTACAAGACGTTACACTCCACAAAGCCAAAACATTCGCTGTCTAGCACTTTACATAAAAGTGTATTGATTCCTGAGTTTATTACTGTTATCTTCAAATAAATTGACACACAGTTTTTTTTTTGTAGAAAAACATGTGTTAATTTCCAAGATCATAAATATCAAGAGAGAGGGTTTTGAAAACATAAAAGTTCTTTGGAGTTCTCAATAATTTCTAAAAGCATGAAAGAATCATGGGACCTCAAAACTTAAGAACCACTGACCTAAGTAGCCAGAATAAATCTTCCTGGAACACAACAGGTCCTCCCTCGATAACCATCAGTTTCCTTTCCAAAACTGTTTCATAGTCCATAGGCTGACTGTCCCCAGACAGAAGGCCACTGCCCCCTCTAGTGAGCATCACTCTCCTTCGAGATTCCAGAGGTCCCTTCCTCTTCTTGTCTCTTTGAACCTTAGGGTGGTGACAGCAGGGCTGCTCTTTGCTCAGAGCCCTGCACTACGCCTTGTGGTTTCTCCAAATTCCACCGCGTCTTTGTTGTTAATCCTCTTGATAATAATCTCTTCTTCAATTATCTTAATTTGAATGTACCTTACATATGTCCTTTGAGACTCCAACTAACTAACCAACTAACGAATGGATGAATGGACTAACTCTATTCTCTATGTCTCATTTCATAAACACAACACGACACAGTATGTACCTTCTGGGTCTCATTTTACAGAAATGGAAAATAAGACACATCAAGGTTAAATAACTGTCAGTAGGGCGTGGAGTTAGCACGTGAACACAGGATTACAGAGCAGACAGTCTCCCTGCAGAGTTTCAGAAATCTGCCTCCAAATAACTGTCATTCTATTAAATAGAAATTTTACTTATTTATAGATCAACCATATGATTATCCTTAGAAATAAATAACTGGATTTTTATGACCGTGGTATTAGCGAACATCAGCAACTCAGAATTGTATTTCTCAGGATAGTGCCTGCTGGGTGTCATGGCTTTGCATTTCCATGTATCACGAACAGTTTAATATAGCAAGAAAAAAGAGCTGCAGAACAGAAGTTACCTCAACATGAACTACAGCCATCTGCAGTAAAAAAAGATCTGTCGCGGTCGTCTGCTATGGCACTTATGGTTTATTACCAGGCCTGAATGTGAACTTTCCTACTTCCTGTGTTATTTCAGCTTATAGCTACAGTATTTGCATGCTGCATCAAAGCATATTTCATCCCATCACTGTTTTGCTTTTATAAGTATATCTAGCCTTACTCCATAGGGTGCCAGGAAAGATGAACAATGTATTGATTTGCAAAACGCAAGGGATAGCATCCCCTACTACACTGGCAAATGAGAACGCTTCAGCTGATAAATGCTTCGCCATAAACCAAAAGACCCATTTATCATTTCAACTGGTGAGTTTTGCACTATACTAGAAATACGTTTGCTTCTGGCAGCTAAGGTGGAAGCAGTGTATTCATGGGGAAATCTCTGTGCTTTCTCCTGACAGCATCATGACTTTCTTCTTTTCCATTACATTTTTAGTCACAGTCATTTTAAAGTATAAATTCCAAGTGAACACCCGAGATCCTACAAAAAATGTTATATTCATATAATCACTCTTCACAGCCTCAATTTAACTCAGAACAGTTTTAAACACAGGGCTAGAAGGTTGCCTTTCCTCTGCTGTGATTTCAGGGGTCCTAAAATAGCTCCTTATTCAATCCTCCCACATTCCTCACCTGCTAGTTTTCTGAATATTTCATCTTTTAACCATAAGGCAAAACCTTTCCTCCCACATCCTGAGCTAAAGCTAAAGATGCAGACTTCCCAGGAGAGGAAATGCTATAAATTAAATTCATACTCAGGTGTCAATGACTGATATAAAACTATTTCTCAGGCAGTAGATTTTGACATGACAAGAGTCCTAAGGGACTATTCCAAAAAGGGGTGGCAAGTAGGGAGCCACAGAGCAAATAAAAGACTCATAGAAAGGGATGTCCGAGGTACTTCCACGTCATGATTTGATGTAGTAGTTCCAAAACTTGTCTGGTGATAAAAATTTTTAAAAATTGAAAAAAAAATAAACAAAAAAACCCCACTGGGATGAATTTGTCAAAATCTCAGCTTCCCAGCCTAACTTCAGAAATATCAAATCAGAATTTCTGAAGAAGAGGCCTAAGAATTTTAAATTGTACCCAAGACGATGTTTTTAATCAGGAAAATTTTGGAAACCTTGGTGTAGTGACGATGGGAAATGTGAATCTGCTCGCACCTCGCAACGTGGTCCTGATGGGGTTATTTAACGTCTCTTTGCCTAAACTGTAGTACTAAAAAATATTGATGATAATACTTAATTCACATAGTTGTTATGAGAATTAAATGAAGTCATACGTATAAAGGTGCCTGGAGATCAGTGAGCACTTAGTAACAGTCCCTTTCCTTTACCTCTGTCATAGCTTTGTCACAAGTTATCATGATCACCAGTGCTGAGTCTGCTTCTACGAACTCTGTGGAAGGACAGACACCCACAAGAGGTTCTCTAAGGGCTTCAAATACAAAAAAATGCTCATTATTAACTTGCTATTTGAGATGGATAGGGTATCTGAGTGCCATCATCCACATGGTCACAACACAGTTCCACTGACTTCAGTTGGTCATTTTACAATTTTTTTCCAACTTATTTTAGAATATGAAGTAGCACAAATCAAAAGCATGTGGAATTCCAGTTACAACTGATTGGCTCTTTGAGGGTAGGTTTAATCTATTAAACCAAAATACCTTCGGTATTTACTTTTGAAAAATGAGAGTTTCAGAGAGCAACATACACACACACACACACACACACACACACAAATACACACAGAATCTAAATAGACACAAGTGACAGTCCCACCTTGTGCAACTTGAGAATTAAGTCCAACACAGCAAAAGGAAGCAGTTCAGCTCTATGTCTGGAAGCAGACCTAAGCCTGGCCCCGATGATAAAGGAGGCAACGTCCTGGTACCATTGCTTGCACAAAGCAGGCATTTGGTAAATTCCACTGACAAATTGAACAGATGGGGATACTAACCAGTCTGCCACAGTGGCCCATTTTCGGGAGCATCCCCATTTGACCATGCAATACATTTAGCCATGTGCAGTCCTTCTGTTTCTTAGCAGCTTTTAAGCTCCTAGAAGGTAAAAATGTTGAACTCATCTTTGTATCATCTATCACAGCATCGTATTCATAGTATATGCTCAATGGACTTTGTTGAATTGGCTCAAAGTAGCCTACATAAGGTTGTTTTGTTTATTGTTTACTGATTTTTGTGAACTCTGTATTGTATCATTTTTATTTAACAAATTCAGTTTAATTCAATAAATATTATCTCGTCCTAACTATTTTTGTTTCCCAAGTACAAACAGAAGCTTTTGGGGATGTTCTGCATATAATACAACTTTCCAAATGAAAAGCACTTTACCCCCTGTTGGAAACTGGTGAAGCTGAGCTGACCTCTCCAGCGTGCTGATATAAATCCCAGTGAGATATTTATTTCACAGTGATGTAAGGTGTTGAGAGAGAAAACTGGGGCGACTGCAGATGCTCCCTCCTTAGATGGAGAATGGAGGAAGTAAACAAGTATGGCTGCCTATCACATTCCAGATTCTTCTATAGGTATTTACACATCTATTATGAAGTCACAGCTTCACCTCAGTTCTCACAGGTAAAAATCATTTTGCATAAGAGAAAATAGGGGCTCAGAGAAGTAACTTGAATCAAATTACACAGTTAACAGCTGAGACTGGACACTAGACTTGCCTTATTTCAAAAACAAATCTCTTTCCCCTCAGGACATAATTTTAAGTACAGATTCGAATCACAATGGAGGCAAAACATGATCTTCCCTTACTCCTCCAAGGCTCTCCATCTCCAAGTCTCATTATTTTCGTAAGTAACCCATGTTCAGTCATCCGACGGTTTAGCTCTTCTCCTTTTATAACTTCCCTTTATTTGCTCTTTGCCTTTAGAAAAGTGCTACTGCCAAGCCTTTAATATAGACCTTTTCCTTTCTTGTCTCTATTTCTCTAGCTTTTTGATGCCCGCATAGAGTCTGTAATTCTGAGTGTTCTCTATTTTCAAATATTTTAAATCCAATGTATTTAATTTGCTTTAGGCAACATAGCATTGTTGAGAAACATGTCCCCATCAACTGTAAATGAAAACATATTACGTAGAATTGCTTTGGGTTCATTTTCCCCCCATCTCAATTTAGTATATTTATCTTTGAGGATGGTACTGCAACTATGTGATTTCATCAGTTCTTTGAAATTGAGTCTGCTTGTGATCCAAATGTGAATTGCTTGACTAATTGCCCATTTGGCCAATGATATGGTCAACTTTGTCATGGAAATGGATTTCAAATATCAGAAATATATATTTTCACAGCTGAAGAACTAAACAGCATGGCACACTTTCTTGCTAATAATAAAGTTTAACATATATTTGCAGGACCACCTGGATATAAAGCAGGGAGCTAGTGCCAGTATTTGCCAGTTAACACAGGGTAAAGTATACATATTTTCATGTAAACAAATAAAGTAGAATCGCAGTGTATAACACAAAATGACACCTGTGGTATGTTCGTTAGGACAGTAAGTAGGGGTAGTGTTCGGATGAGGGCGGTTGCTTTTTAAATTTTTCTAACTGTTAAAAAAAGTTTTGATTCTGATGATTGATGAGATTTGGCTCTTACCAATAGTTTCTATAACAAAGCCCTGATGACTTTTTCTTAACCTAACATTTTATAAAGATAACAAAGATGAACTGAGAATAAGAAGATGATTCTGTGTACCATAGTATCTTTATATGCCTTCTACCACAGTCATTTTATGCAATAAAATAAAGCATATTCACCCAGCTTCAAAGTTTTCAGTTCTTTGGTGATGACACAAGAACCACGGATTGAGGAGAACAGCTTTTAGGAAGGCTATAAACTGGTCTTCTCCTGGGAGATGGTTGGGGGGGAGCAATGTTGCTTTTATCCCATAAAATCTTCCCTGTATTCAAATTATTTTCTTTGTTTATATGTTGCAGCTTTCTGCCTTTCTAATCAAAGGGTTTCATTACTATAGTTCCCCAACCAGCTAGATTCTGTTTTTGGAACCTGTATTTTTAAGTGCCCAACACCTGCTAGACTCAATTTCTTTGTTGGGATCATCATTTTTAGGAGTATAAAAAGAGTTTTAAAAATTTTGTTGAGGAGCGAAGCAAGCTCTTGATGTGAACCAGATTTGAAAATAGGTCTTCCATATTATTAGTACCATAATATTTCCCCGTCTCATCACTAAGGATCACTTAGGGACACAATCTGTTGCAATTCCTTATTTATCACTTAATATGGTAGCTGACTCAGGTTTTTCTGCGAATATGACACTGAGGAGAGAGTGACTTCACCCAACTGGGTCTTCTGGTTTCAGGAATATGATTTTTAAATGGCATTGTATTTGACATGGCAGAAACATTTTCAGAGATTTATTTTTGAACTCCATGCACAGGGGGAAAAAAGACCATAAAGAAGGTGCCATTAATATCTTTTTGTCTAAACCTATTTAGAAACACGTTTCCTCCAAAATGCACCCCCATATTCCACGCTATTCAACTTAGATAAAAATACTGGTGAAAATGAAATAGGGGGAAATTAACTAACAGGAAGATCTTTAATTTTGATTTAAGTGCATGAGCAGATGTACAGGGAGGGGTCTGGACGGGAATAAGTTCCAGATGGGGTGCCAGTGTCAATAAAAGCCTTTGAAGAGTTAGTGGCAAGTGAAATCCCAGCTCTTGGAGACTGAACACTTTTAATTACTCTACTAATAAAACATAGCTGACAAGCTCTAAGTTCTGAATGTCATCATTTCTTACCAGGGTTCTGCCGACACACTCCTGGATGGTCTTCCTGCTTCTGGCTTACCAAATACGATCTACTTTCTACATCACTGTCCCCTTGAATAAATGGGTGCCCTCAAGACTAACTCCCAACATGATCCATGAACGTAGGAAAGAAAATTTATAAAGTCGCTTGACTTAATGTTTTACAAACACACTACTCTGACGTCCACACCGACAGTGGTCCTCTCCCTTGGTTTCTCGGGGTGTCCCACGTCACCTGCAGTAAGCAGGTGTCCTGCAGAGAGGATAGACATTCAACAACACAGAGGGGTCCCTGGAAACACCGTGCCTTTATTCGCACTTCCCTTACATTGTGTCACAACTAACACACTGTATATGCGTTCCATTAGATGGTTTCAAGGATTATACTGCCTAGCTTTAGGTGAAAACGTCACACAAGATGGACAGATGGCTTAAAGTGTCTTTCCCCAGAGCCGGTGTTGCCCTAGTGAGGTGAGAAGAAGCAACTGCAGGGAAAAACAGTATGAATACTTTTCTGACTCTTTGCGAGTTTTTATCAGCTATACTACAAAATGGCATTTAAAAATGACAACTTAATCATCTCTGACAAAAGAGGGCTCCAAAAACCAACATCAAAAATATTTTAAATACAAATGAATGTCCAAGTTCATTAATAAGGAAAACAGTGCAAGTATATACTTTGCCTTGAAATGCTGGCTGCTACAAAGAAGAAGCCAAATGAATCAACAAGACATTAAAAGTTATTATTTAGTTGAACTTTATTCCATTCTTTGGTAATGCACACTTATTTATTTTATAATGTATGTATCTGTAGAATGTTAATAATGTATTTTAAATGTTTAAATGTCTTACAATGTATGTATTTGTAGAATGGTATGTGTGTATACATACACTGGCACGCACACACATACTATTTATTGAAGTGGAATGGTCAAAATAATTTATTAATAGGGGTATATGGAATTTGGCACAACATTGTAAAGTAACTATAACTCAATTTAAAAAATGTTAAAACAAAACAAAACAAAACATTGCAGCCAAAACCAGAGTGATGTTTCTAAAATAACTTTATGAGTATATCACTCTTTTGTTTAAAACCTCACACACCTATCCAGTGTTTTCAGGATGAAATGCAGACTCCTCGCTGCAGCATTCAAACCGCATGCTATGCCATGGTCCCTACCACCTCTGTCTTCCACTTCACATACTAAATACTGCATATTTTCTTATCCCTGCCCATCACCTCTCACCGCCAAGCACACACATTTTCTGCCCTTTGGAGGTAGCAAATTATTCTAGATTTTATATTTGACTCGTGTGAAATATGTATTTGTTCAGTTAATTAAGGCAGTGGGAGCAAATGCCTTGGAATAGCAAAGAATAGTTGGCTTGCTGTGAGGTTTCAGCATAAAACTGGTGGAACATTAGCAGTAATATTCAGTGATGGGAGTCAGAGGAGTTTCTGTTGAACTTTCAATTCCTTTCACACTTCATGCTGTCTTGCTCCGAGGACAGTATTCCCTCTCCTTCTTTTCAACAAGTTAATTCCTATCTAATTTTCAGATCTGAACTAGCACGCCACTTTTTCTAGGAACCCCTCCCTGATTTCCCCAAGGCCTTTCCTATGGGTTCCTCTGCTGCCGCCTTCTTACCTCCATCAGAACAGTTATCTCCCAACAAGGCTGAGGCCCTGGTCAGACAGTTTATGTATTTATTTATATGTTTATACCCCTAGAACCTAGCACAGCGCCTTGAACATAGTAGAGTATTATTGATTTCTATTATTATTATATTGAATCAATGAATGAATACAAATGTAGCTTCAAGAGTAAACAATGGCAAAAAGGAGAATCCAGGAATATTCATTTTTCCTTTATCCCCCTCTCCTTCAAAAGCCTTCTTCTTGTCCAAGCACCCCCTTTTTCTGCCTTGCAACTTTTTGTCTGCACCAGATAGATATTCAAATCCAACTCCAAGTCCAAAGTTAACCAGTCCCCTGGTGGAAAGTATTCTTTGAGTGTCCATTTTGTATGTGTTTGGACTAAATAAACAATAAACTACTGATGTCTATAGCATTAAAAAAAAAGTTATTTACAGATAACCAAAGGAGCACTTCTTTCAGCTAGTATATGATTTAAAAAAAAGTCTACACAGCGTTTTTGTTTTGCATAGCACTTCATTGCTTTAAATATCAAGAGAAACACGTGTCCATGATAGGGGAACATCAGATTAAGGAACAGATGTTTCTGGACATGTGGCCCTTCCTGAGATTCCTGTTGTGAGACCTTCACAGCGATTACTCACCAACCCAACCCTTGTGAATAATCTGTGCCTTCTGAGAATGAGTTGATCAGAAGTAGAGCAATGATACTAAAGTAACCTTTCCCATTTGTAAGTCACATGACAGTACTGAGTGTCAGGAAGGAGCACATGTCCAGAAACATCAGTCCTATAACCTGTCGTTCCACTGTCACGAATACACATCCCTCTTGACATCTAAGGCACTAGTTTCGCTTAGTAACTGTCTCGTTGAATACATTTATAATTCTTTCAAATAGATGGGGAAAATTCTCTCCCCTTCTCTTCCTCTTCATCCATACACACAAGCACACACGCACACACATGCACACACAATTTAAAGTCAAGAGAAATGAAGGTTAGAACTTAAGCCACTTGATTTTGTCCACAAAAATGGTAAGAGTTAACACCATGAGCTCCCTGAACCCTAGTCCAGGGTTCATGTCCATGCATCAGGGGAGCCCTTTTCTCGTCCGATCCCACAACTTTTGTGACTAGTACCTCTTCTCATCCCCACCACGACATCGGTGTGAGAGAACGGGGGCCATGCACACAACAGCTGACGGATCACCGCTCTGTAACTGCAGAAAAACGCTGTGCTGAGCAGTGGGAGGCAGCAGCTTGTCCACACGGCTGTGTCCACACTTAGATGTTACACCACACTGAAACGGAACGCCTTGATCTAGAGAATAACTGCCGAATTCTAATTTGTGACAGTCCAAACAAGAACAAGTTACGTCGTGCTCATCCATTAGAAGCTCTTGTTACATCTTAATCAGGCAGGAAACTGCACACAAGTTGTGAACACATTAGTATAGTTATCCATTTGTAATTTCAGAGAGGATGTAAACAGAGCGGCCAAATCTACAATTTAGCATCTTCCACAGAAAGAAAATATCTGCAGTCCTTTTTCATCAGCTGAATCATATTAGCTCTATTGACTAAAACTCACCATTATACTAATTACATTTTAAAATAAAATTTACCGTACATAAATGTATCAGTTCAGGCACTGACCTATCACTTTTGCATACATTTGATTAATTCTCTAAATAGTTCTGTGTATCTCCATTTCACGAATGAGAAAATTGAGACATAGGTTGTCTACTGATACGCAGCTGGGAAGTAGTGAAGGTGCAAACCTAAATCTCTGTGACGTCCAAGTTCATCCTCTTAAGCACATTTATATGTGATGTTTCACATGCAATAGGACCGTGGACTTGACTGCAACAGTGAACACTGTTTGGGCCAGTTGAGAATGGATTTGTTCACCTCACCAAAAGATAACAGTAGGAGAGATCTCTTTCCTCAAAATTAAGTATCCTAACCTGTGAGTAGGCGTCAGCGTGCACCATGAAGGGTCAGTGGCTTTCTTTTGGTCCTGCCAGTAGGATTTTCTACAGTGGCACTGGTGGCCCCGTCTGTCTGAGGCTATTCTCCCTGCCAATGGCCCTCAGGTCATTAAATCCCAGCTCTTTGTCCAGAGAAATTCATCTGCCAGGTTTTCTCCAGCCCTAGGCTACAATTATATAGAAGTGGCACATGCTTTCAAAGGTCCCACCTCAACTTTCCAGGGCAAACAGACTCTCCCCTCCTAATTCTTTCTTCCTCTATCACCCCCAGCACCTGAGCGCCTCGGGATCTCTGGTCCGTTTTCCGATGGTGCTTTCTTCACTCTAGTTCAAGACTCTTGTGTTCAAGACCTAGCTACCCCCTGGCCCTTTGCGATGTTGATCACTAACTAGTGTATCTCAGGCAATTTCTAGAGTTTCTATTCCCCTTACCTCCTCTTTGCTTAAGCATTCTTCCTGATGAAACAAAGTCAGGAAGGAAAAGGCAGAGAAAAGAGAAAGACAGTTTGAAGGCAAAAATAGTATAAAGAAAATAATACAGTGACAATTGTTCAATATTAGCAAAAGAAACTTTGTTATTTGTTATGTTTTCTTATTTTGTCTAGTAGACATTTTATCCTGAAGTTGTTAATGGAAATAAAATGTCTTCTAAGAAAAATCTGCATTTGTCTACAGAATAGATATGGGAGTGAGACACAGAATCAGTAAAATACATTTTGTCTCCAGGTTTTAAAAATGCCTCAGCCCCTCTAATTAATAGAAGTCTCTTTGTTTTATCATTTTTTTTGGAAACTAGACACTTGATACTAGATACCAAAATACGAGATATATTCAGTGTTCAGAAAAATCGTTTTTTCAGGAATAGACCTTTCAGTTTATTAATTAATCAATACATTATTATTGAATAAACTATATATTTTACTTAATTATTTTTCATACTGTCTGACAATACACTCAATAATGTTAGGAAACTTTTTTAATGAGTTATCTAGTCTTATGTCCTTAGAGCAAAGAATAGTGCTGGGCACATAATAAAATAGCCACTGAGTTAATATTGTTTTGATAGAAGAATTAATGATACTTATTGGGTCCTGACATGTTATTCTAATTGATAAGGCATAAGCAATATTATAGATAATTTATATTCATGCAGAGAAAGCACATAATAAATATTACTTACAATCAATATTTACTGAGCTCCCAGCACTTTGTATTTGATACATTGAAAATTAATTCTAGAAACAATAAAATGCAATTTTTATTTTATATTGTTAAGTAGCCTTTATAATTATTACTGAGTCTGGTCTGTTGTACCATTGGATACACTCATATGCTGGAAAAACTGGGAATTGTAATTTGTTGTCACTGTAGCTGTGGTTGAAACCAAGCTCACTGATGCCCTCCAAAAGTTCCACAAAAGTAGGATTCTGTCTGTGAGGCAGCAGGGGAGAAGGGATATCCAAAACTGCTCAAGCCCTGTCTGCTCTAGAAGGAATACCTTACTACTCCAGCCCATAGTGACAATTCCATCCCTGAGCTTCCATCCTGCCTCTGTGTGGATCACACAGATTATTATTTGATTTTACACTGTCTTATAAACAGTGTGTTTACACGGTTTCTTGCGTTTACACAGTTTTGTGTTTTGCGACAGTTTACTTCCTGAAATAGACGTTATCTGAAGCATTTGCAAAATGGATGGTAGTTGAGTTCAGCATTAATTGCAAAGAAGAATGCTCATGAAAACACTGAAATGACATGCCTGTCTTGTGTCAGAATTTCTACCAAAGGCCCACAGAAAACAACATGAGTCTGTAAGTATTCCCACGAAGCACAGAAAGGTATGACCCCACAGGGAGGCAGCTGACTGCTCCTTTGAGCCTCACCCCGCCCCACCCTGCTTTAGAAACAGATTATAAATTTGAAATAATGAGCTGCTAGCTTAGGGGGCCGTGCTTCATACAGTTTCCTTTCCTACACAATAAGAAGGGAAATGAAGAACCCCTCCAAGAGAACCAAGCCAAGGTCCTTAGTACTTGAAAGAAGAAAAGCTGGGCAGTGCATTCCCCTTCCGAGAGCTCATTTATTCCAGTTTGTACAGACTCTTCATTCTGTCACCAGAGCAGAACTTCACAAGTTCCTAAATGAGCTTAACACGTGTCTGCTGGAGTCTAAGGCGTATATATGAGCATAAAAGCTGGTACCTGCTTCCTTCTTGAAAGATTTGGCATATTAAACTATGTTATGGTTACTGGGGAAAAGGGGAGGGAAAGGGATAAATCTGAAGGTTTGCAAATGTTAAATTTGCAAATGTTAGCCACTGTATATAAAAATAGATAAAATATTCTTCTGTATAGCACAGGGAAATATATTCAATATCTTGTAATAACCTTTAATGAAAAAGTATATGAAAATGAATATATGCATGCATATGCATGACTGGGACATTGTGCTGCATGCACACCAGAAACTGATACATTGTAACTGACTGTACTTCAATTTAAAAAAAAAAAAAAAAGAAAAGAAAGTTTTAGAAGTAAGAATTTGGCCTGACAAAGACACATGAATTTTCACCATCAAGTGGATACTATAAAAAGTGGCTAGGCTTATACCATCTTAATACAACCTGCACAAGTGGTAGTTGATAAGGACACCAGGAGTAAAACCAGGTATGAGTCACCAGGGCAGGTGGTAAGTGGAGGTTGCAACAGGCAACCAGAAAGTGCATCACATATAATGAAAAGGTCCATATGGAGCCCCCCCCAAAAACACAGGGATGTGTCTCAATAAAGAGCCAACATTTAGTCTAGGCTCAAGACTAGTCATTATCAGTTAAGAAAGAATTTCAACTGCACCAAGCATGCAAGACTTCTCACATCTCTCCCTCCAAGAAATCCTCCCCACACTGCAATCCTGCAACAGTCAGAACACAAAGAATGGGGAAAGGCGGAAAAAGAGCGGAAGAGTACATCACTTCCATCTTCCCCAGTGCAGGGTGGCAAATAGAAACTTCAGGGAAAGGAGAAGATTTGAAATGAATATAAAATTGAAGTTTTGTTTTGAGTTGAAGTGATTTTGTAGTACTTGCAAATGAGACTTAGGAAGGGAAACAAAACTGTTGTTTTAACTAAAACTTCTCAGAAAAAGAACAGGAACTGTCTGAGATGTGTCAGCAGGTTTGGAAGTGTTACCCAACAGAATGCATATGATTAATGGTGGGGAAAATGGGAGGGTTCCCTATTTTTACCTCATTGAGTTCTATCTTTTCAAATATATATATGAATAAATCAGCACTACTTGCTCATTATAAAAATGGGTTTTCCATATAAGCCCAAGAACATGCTTTCTTCTCATGCCTCCTT
This sequence comes from Camelus ferus, assembly GCF_009834535.1. NCBI lineage: Eukaryota > Metazoa > Chordata > Mammalia > Artiodactyla > Camelidae > Camelus > Camelus ferus. The sequence goes on along the minus strand of NC_045705.1, from coordinate 11,244,760 downwards.
CTCCATTTGAGGGGCTGTCTCCAATGTCATCACCTCCTGCTTATTTATCTTACTAGGTTCATCTTAAACACAACTTCATCCCTGACGGAGTCCTTGATTTCCACTACTCCCTATTGCTAAGCTTTCAGTTATGGCATCCATCACTTTCTTCACAAACCCTTAATCAAGCACTCACTTTTATCATCTCCATGACACTTACCATAGCGATAAAAAATGAACTAACCTCTGTCATTAAGGAGCTTACAGTCTTGCAGTGTGAAAGGGTGTGCACACAAGCAGAGAAGTGATCTAAAGAAGTTATTCTTCTGTACCTGGGGCTGGAGGCGTGTGATCTCATGGGAAGCAAGGAGTCAGCATCAAAGAAAGTTTCAGAGAAGAAGAAGGAAGAAGTGGGTTCTGACGGATGTCTTGGGCTAATTAGATACTCTGTTGCTCTAACTGAGATACTGCTTCTTAAATAAGGAAGAATTTTATCTCTACCTCAAGCTGTTGAAACAGAATATGGAAATAGAATATAGTCATATGGATAGTCTTTAATAGTCCAAAGCCATGTAATGCAAATTTTCAGAAGTGTAAAATCCAAAAAGGAAGAAGAGGGAGTTAGTTGGTAGGATGACAGAAGGTAATTAGACGTGAGAGGTAAAGTTAAACTATGTTAATAACAGAACACTGTTGCTGAATTCTAAAAACAACTTTTTCAAAAGGCCTGGAGTGGTGTTAAACGCGGAACTTTTCTCTATGTGGTCCAGCGTTTCCCCCTCACCTACCCTGAGAGCACACTCAAGACGTGTCTAAGGTGTTCAAAAATCAGCCCCCTCTTCTTGAGCTGTTTTAGGTGGGAATCTGTTTCTTGTGAATAGAATACAATGACAGAATGTAAACAACTAAAGTAAATTAAAAGTTTCATGTTACATGTTAGCCGAGGCAGAGAAAGCTACTATAGACTAAGTGTCTCGACGATCAACAGTGTCTTTTCCACCTTTATTACTAAGCCTTATATATGCAGAAAAAGGATCTTACAGATTAGTTTCTCTATCAATCTTTACAAGAGTTGAAGTAAAATGAATTACTACTGAACACCTTTGTGACCAGGCACTTTCGAGGAGGTGAGGACATTGTTTTCAAGGGGTTTGCGATCTGCCAGGATAGAGAAACACCAAACAGGTCATTTCAGTGTAGGGCAAGTATGGAGATAGTAGTAAAATCTAAGTAACTTAACTTCTGGGGAAAAGAAAGGTTTGCTAGAGAAAGGGAAAAATAGGCAAAAAAAGATAAGCTTTCGTTGTTTGTTAAGTGCTGGTTTCTGCTACTTGTGACTCTTAATGAGCTTCCTTACTTACTACACCTTTAAGGAGAAATGTCTTCTCCCCCAGAGAGTAAGTCATGAAGCTTCAACCAGTGGCTGCAGGGTCTCATGAACAATACACTGGGTAAGAAGATGTGAATTTCCTTAAGAATCATATCAATAGCAATTTGGGTAAGTTACCTTCTATCTGTGATCAAGCCAGCCTTAGCATCGGACTTCCATTCTTCCCATGGACTTGCTCTCTGTAGTAAGGACGTCAAACCAAAAAAGTTCATCAGTTTCATAATGACCATGAAATCTTCTACGGAGCTTTATGAATGTTGAATAGACACAAGAGAGTAAAACTGACCTCAGTTGGGGTTTTATTATGGGGATGTGACGCAGGTATTTATATCGACCCCTGTTTTGCTATCAAGAGTTCAGAATAGCATAACTACTATATATGAGCTGGGTTAGTGTATGTTGTCATTTGGGGGCTTAGCTAAGTAATTTTTAAGTCTCATTCTAACATTAAACAAACCTACAAATCTTAGTTATTATTTCTCAAACTAGATTTTTGAGAATCCCCAGTGGCTCCTGGCTCTTTTTAAGAAAAAATCTCAGGAATGCTCTTTCTTTCTCAAAGGCCCCAAACTAGTTGATAATAATCTTTCTTGATTTTTCTTCTTTTTATAATGGTGGATATTTCTGTATAAATTTATGAATTTAAAGTTACCAGATTGGCCTGAAGATTTTATTTATAAACCAGATCACAAAGGATTATTCAAGGAGAAAAATCCTTCTTGAAATTAGCTAGAAAACAAGGTTATCTTTTGTTTTTTTCTTTAACCACTTTATTGAGGTATAATGGCTATCCAGAGAACTTAGCATATTTAATATGTACAATTTGATGAGTTTAGACATATGCAAACCCCCATGATACCATCAGCATGATCAGGTAACAGACATGCCCGACACCTCCCAAAGTTTTCTTGTGTTGCTTTCTTTTTTGTTTTGTTTTGTTTGTGGTAAAACCTCTCAACATGTGAGTGAACTTCTTAACAACTCTGATGTGCACAATATTGTACTGTTAACTGCAGTCACAGTGCTGTACAGCAGATCTCCAGAACTTACTCATTTTGGGTAACTGAAACGTTATACCTATTGAACAAAGAATACACAGTGAAGAAAGGATTGTTTCTTCAACAAATAGTGTTGAGAAAACTGAATATCTGCTTGCAAAAAAAAATTAAAATTGGACTCCTACGTTATAGTACCATATACAAAATCAACTCAAAATGAATTAGACTTAAGGAGAAGACCTGAAATTGAAAAGCTCTTGAAGATTACCTTTGTTTTTAACTTTATTGAAAAACTTTTCATTTAATGTATCAAGAGAGGTTCAACACAGAAGAAAATAGCTATTAGCAGGTTGAAGCTACCATTACTTTAATATAATTTCCCTTTGAACAGTACTGAGAAGAAATATTTTCGTTTTACTTTTTTATAAAATGTAATTTAAAAATTCTGTTTACTACAAAAGTAGTTACATTCATGGATAGATCCCCAAATGTCTAAACATACATCAGTCCAGGGAAATAAAAAGAAAATGAAGTACATAGAACATTAATTAAAGTTTCAAACCTATAATGGAAAATAATCTGGAAAAACACATATAAATAACTGAATCACTTTGCTGTATATCTGAGACTAACACAACATTGTAAGTCAACTCTACTTTAATTTTAAAAAAGTTTAGATATCTTGCAGGATCTTTTTAACTCAATTTTATTCAGTTTCCATTCCTCCATGCTTTTATGTATTTTGGGGGAAACGTTATTTTTTATGCAAGGCAATGAAGCTCAATTTAATACTCATTATAAGCATTAAAATCAAAATCACATAATAAAAGATAATTAAGGCACTTATAAATATATTACATTAACAGCAGGGTCAATTGTTAGAGTTTCTCTCTAATTAGAAATATTTCAGACCTAAAATAATTACCCTTTTTTTTTTTTTTACCTTCTCTTATCCATGTCTGTACATCTGATTGAACTATTCTAAATCAGGAAAAATATGTATTTGCTTTGATGTGTTCTCTGAATTTCTCACTGAAGTACAAAAGTTAAACTCTTTAAAACCTACTGTGTGACCTATATAAACTAAAACATTTTGGAACTCAGATAAATCAGATCAAGAATTCTTTGAGACAAAAAATAATTTTATCTCCTCTGGTGAGCCACAGAAGCTTTGCTTCCTCATCAGAGAAAATATGTACATTTAACAGATAGAATGTATTTTATTTATAGAGGTTCCTTTTCTCAATGTCTTTTACAAAAGATAACTGGTCGTTTCTCCAGGGTCACAAAGCTCAGCTTTTCTAAGTTCCACAACATAATTATTTATATCTGCTGAACTGCTGTTGAACTGGAAACACGAGAATTCTTTTTTTTTTTATTGTTATAATGCCATTCCCTGTCTCTTCTAAGTATAACTCAGTATATAACTTCAAAATACATCTCTCGTGGATATTCAGTAAGATATTACATGTGAAATTTTTTGAAGAGTCTGGTCAAATAATATTAACGCAAAAACTGTTTCATCATTACAGCATTTCCCAGAGCCTCTGATATCATAATTTAATGTAACTTAGATGCCAGAGTGGGAGTGGGTGGAGGCTAATATACTGCTTTGCTGCCTTAAACTCTGCTAACCTGGAATCCATATTGACATTTGTCTAAACATACTTGTCATGGATTTAAGAGCTAAAAACAAAGCCTAACTGCCATATGTACTTTCATTTCTAATACTGTCAAAAACACGGCCTCTGAAACCCCAAGAAAATGATAAATATTTTTAAAAATACATACACAAACTTTTCGATACATTTCTTCATTGGCAAAAAAAAAAAAAAAAAAAAAAAAAAAAAGTATGGCATCCACAGATATCCCAAATGAAGGGAAAGCAGGACTCCTGAGGTGTACGCCAGCACTCCAGGTAGCTTTCAAGATGGAGAACTCGCCCACCCCAGGAACCGGGAGCTTCAGGTTTAATGTCAACCCAGGACATGAATGAAAGGAGGATAAGCCTCCAATGTCGGGGTTAATAGAAAATTCCCACAGAAAGCTGCTGCAGGGAACAGGAGGACACTACGAACGGGAAGGAGGAAGCTCTCACAGGAAGGAATAATACCAAGCTTGTCCTTATTTGACTTTTCATCTGAAGTCTGAAATACTTGTGAAAGTGAAAAACCCAAAGGGATAAATTATTTTAAGGTGGTATCCGCAGTACCCTGGCAAAAGCAAACAAAAATCAAGAAATAGACACCAACAAAAGAAGACACAATAATTACATCAAAGTAATATGAGATCACAGTTAAAAGCCACCAAACAAATGAAGAAAAAAATAAAAAAGGTCACCCGAAGTGAAAAACACCAGAAACAACAAACATAAAATATGAATTACAAATATTCCAAATATTGCAATTACCATAGAATAAAAACAGTTATATTTAATGTCTATATAAATAAAAGGTTATTGAAAATATGAACATCATGTAAGACACGGCTAGAAAGACTGAGTAGACTTGAAAATAATTTCCAAGAGAATTTATAGAAAGAAAAAATACGTAGAAATCAAAATTTTAAATAACACGGGCAGTTTTAAAACAAATAGCTTTCACTGAAGAGTGAAATATTCATTCCAAAAATTTGGAGCTTAAAAATTACATGGAATTTATTACAGGAAGATGAAGTGCTTTAAAAACTCTGTTTTATTATGAAAGAGCAAGTAAGAGATCTGAGTACAGAGTACGGAGGCCCATTATGTATCTAACTGGAGATTCCAGAAGTAAAGAAAAGAAGGATGGTGAGATTATATTTCAAAAGATAAAGGAAGCAACCACTAAAAAGGCAATAATAATAATGATAATAATAAAAATAATAATAATAACAATGTATAGGCAGTATAATAAGAGAGAAAATGAATTATATAAAATGCTCAGAGCTAAAAAAGGCCAAAAATAATTGTAACTCTGATGATGGATGTTAACTAGAGTGTGGTGGTCACTTTACAATATATACATTATATACGTGTCAAATTACGTTGTACTGTTGAAACTATATAATGTTATATTATATGTTAATAATACCTCAATTAAAAAAAAAATACAAAAGGCACAGGTCCACTTATAAGTGTTTTTTATTTTCAGTAAAGATGTACTGTAGTACTGCATGAGCCTAAACTACACTTCAGTACTACGTGAGTATAAACTACACTTTAACAGACACCTCACCAAACAAGAAATGCAGAAGGTAAATGAGCACATGAAAAGATGCTTCTAACCATGTGTCATCAGAGAGATGCAAATTACAACAACTAGACTACCACCACACACTTATTAGAAAGGACGAAATCTGGAACACTGAAAACAAATGCTGACAAGGGAGTTGCGCGACCGAAACCCTCACTCATTGCTGGTGGGAATGCAAAATGGTTCAGGCACTTTGGAAGATAGTTGGGTCATTTATTACATAACCAAACATATTCTCACTAGAGACTTACTAGCCTTACCAAAGACTCCTGTAAAAACTCCAGCTTTGTTGACACCTTGATCTTAGCCCCATAAGACCTGTTTCACACTTCTGACCTCCAGAGCTATAAGATAATAGATTTGTGTTGTTTTAAGCCACTAAGTTGTGTTTTTCTTTTTCTTTTTCTTTCTTTCTTTCTTTTAATAGCAGAAATTCTTGTGATGATCTTGATTGTGTTTTGGAAATTTTGGAATATGTTACCATTGGCAGAAACTTGGGTGAAGAGTATAAAACCTCACGTATGAATCTACAATTATCTCAAAATAAAGTTTAATAAAAATGCGTATGTTTCACTTTTCTTAAAAATTTGGAATACATTTAATTTTAGAATTTTATTAATGTTTTGTCTGAGTCTTAACACCTTATTTCTTCATTTAAAAATCATTTTTGAAGCTGATCATTTTTGAAAATGATCATTTATGATCATTCTGATCATATATCTTTAAAAGATAAATCACGGCATTAAGATCATAGTACTGATTTCAAAACATTTTCCATCAACAATGACTCGGCTTTATAAAGAGATCCTGGATTGCTTCAGGACTATATTCTCTATAGAGAGGTACTATAACACAGTGTGTGAATTGTGCTCTGGAATTGGGTGTGTTCAAAGCCAGTCCCAGTAACTCACTGTCTAGTCTAATCTTGTGCAAGTTAGTTAACTTCACGAGGCTCAATGTTCTCACCTATAAACGAGATAATTATAGGATGCCCTATAGTGTCTGCTCGTTGTAAAGTAACAGTACTATTTTTGTTGAAAATATGCCTCATATGTGTTCGTATCAGGGGAAATTTAAGAATATAGAGTGGTCAAAATGTTAAGTATCTGAAAGTGAATGAAAAATCTCTGTGTGCCATTCCCTGCTACTAGCGGATAATTCCAACTGTGTGGTCCACGTGAGAAAGTACTTTCCAAATGGCCCCAGAAGATCCTTTCCTAATTTACCTTTTCCGTCATGAGAGGGCCAAATGATTTAGCACATTTAGAAAGTGACTTTTGACTTAATGACAGGCAACGTGATTGGCACAGGTCTGTACAAGGACTCCGAAGAGAATAAGGTTTTCTGTTTATTTTTCAGACACCTTGGAATGTTTCTGATTTAAAGAGAAGTTTCATTTTTCTAGCAGTGTGTGGCTTCTTCAAAGATCAAGTAAATCCTATTTCCTACGAAAAAAAGGCAAACTGCAGCCTATCTCCAGGGAGACCAAGGACACCTGAGTCTCACACACTTGTCTGAACACTCAATATCATTTCAGAAAATAAAAGCTCTCCATATAACTTTAATTCTAATTTGCTCAGCAATAAATTAGATTCTAAGCTTTTTCAAAGATATAAGTGGAAATCTTGGAAGTTTCCTCTCAGAAGGAAAAAAACACAATGAACAGTAATTTGATTTCTAGCCTCTCTTTATGAATTCATAAAGTACCAGTGCATTTTTACTGGATGGCATATAGTTCCATAGGGTGTCATTATCTTGTGTTATCGTGAATTCAAAACAAGACACTGAGCACCTGGAAATTAGTTTCTTGCCTTTTGAGATAAGGGTGCAGAGAGTTGCATGAGAGAGAATCTAATTGAAATTTAATTATTTTACCCTTTTTGTCAAAGTGATTATGCTAAGGGAAAAACAAAGTTCAGTGAGAAGGATAAAACCAGGTAAAATGAGGAAGTTTCTCAACCTGGTGGCACTGTCTGCTTGAATCTGTGACATTGCAGATGTGCATAATCACCAACAATTTTAGAATTTAGAATCACGAACAAGGTATATTGATGACTCTGAGTCTTTGATCCTCTTGGGGCCAACCTCTCAGTATTTGCAGTGGACACCACCTGCATCAGTATTGATAGTTTGTCAAAGCTGGCAAAAGGTTTTGATCATTGTTTAAAACCATCAGCTGCTGTGAATAGGAAAATAGGTCAGCGTAACAAGATAAAAAGGCAGGATATAATTGTAGATGTCTTTGATGCAGGGGGAGAGGTGGTCATGACCGTGGGAAACGGATTGAACTTTATATATTCAACGGTTCTGAAAAATTACATAATTTTATAGTCCATGAATAACATATATGATTGAATTAAGATAACCCTTTGTGTTAAGATAGAAAAATAAAGACCTCACTATGGATGGGCAACAGAAATGGTGGGTTAAGAGTGGGGCACGCGGATATATCAAGGAAGTATAAATTGGATGCAAGATGTATGAAGCATTGCTAGCCATTATTTGTGCTGTATTTTCAGCCTTGCTGGCTTAGACATACCTTCTCTTCCTTTATTCTGTAACAGTTAAAGAAAAAAACCATGGTAAATACTTTGAACACTAGTAAGCCTATTTTTAAGACAGAAATCCTCTGGCATCCTCAGGCTGGCCTGTAACTCGGAAATCACTACAAGTGGAAAGCTACGTTAACGTTATCGCCTCTTCTCAAACTTTCAAGGTGACACTGACCCTTGGAAAAGATTATTTACAGTAAAATATCTATAATAAATTTACAATAAAATATCCAAAATATTTCACATCAGAGCCTTCTATATAGTGACTGTAAAGGTCGGAGGGGTTGGGAAAACTTGCTGCACCAATGATTTTTGTGTATTTGCTTCCAGTGCACTTTGCAGATACTTTCTCAGGGAAGAATAAGAGCCATAGGAATATAATGTTTTTTCTTGGTCCCTGTTATATACAAACAGAAAGCTTATTCTCATAAAGGATAACTCTGGGACTAGCCTACAAATAAGGCTGAAGTGTATCCCACTACACTCAACTTCTTTCATTTATCCATCCAACAAATACTGGGTACTCACCATGTGCCAGGCACTACTAAAGGCACTGAGAGGTAGATATTCAGCGAACAAAACAAACAGCTCTTATGGACTTACATCCCAAAGAGGGAAGACATCAACGAAGAAATATATACTATGCTACTTGACAATAAATGCTATGAGTAACAACAATAATAATGGTAAGAAAAATAATAGCAGTAGTAAACAATACTTACTAAATGCCAGATGTCATCAATGTTCTTTAAAAATATTATTCCTTTTGGTCTAACTATGAGAAAGATACTATTAGTATTTTATAGATGAGAAAATGAGGTACGGAAAAACTTGACCAAGTTGATAGTAATTAAATGGCAGAGCTAGGAATTCAAAGAGATTGACTCCAGATTTTGTGGTAAATAACAATAAGGCAAACTACATTCAATTTCTTACAATAACATATAATGGAAAAGAATCTTAAAAGAAAAAAATATATTAGTATGTGTGTGTATACATATATATATATATATATATATGTATACACACACATATGTATGTATAACTGAATTGCTTTGCTATACACCTGAATCTAACATTGTAAATCAACTACATTTCAATAAAAGATAAAATTCAAAAAAACATTAAAAAGAATAAGGCAGATTAAAGGGGATTAAGAGGGATGGAGTATGTACTGTTGTATATTCTAGGATCTGGGATGATTTCTCTAAGCGACCAAATATATGATCAGAAATATGAAATGAATATGACAGCAAGCTATGCAGAAGTGGCTGTCACACAGAAGTAACGGAGAAAAATGGCAGGAGTTGAAGGCAAAGAGGTTGTGGGTGGAGACTACAAGGATCAGATCACATGGGCGGTAGAAGACTTAGCAAGGCAGGTTTCTATTCCAATTTGTTCCTATTTCAGTACAATAATACAGTTTGACTCAAAGACCTAGGCAAGAAAAGAGACTGTGCGTCTCAGGAAGATTTGCGGAGATAAATACCGAGAAAAGACTTCACTTTCTAAGAAACTGACAAATAAGTGGCCAGAGCCATTGTAATTTAGAACACATTTATGTAAATTCAGTAATAACCACAGCCCAGGTAACCTATAATGTTGTTTTTGCAGTTAACATAGATTTGTTAGTGTTTGATTTCTACAATTCAAAATTCTCATTCATAGTAATTTACATTTCTTGCTTAATATTTCTTGTATGTAGTTTTTCTAAATCATTGTAGACTGACAATGTAGAAAGATATAGAGATATCATCTAATTTTTTAAGACTTCCTAAATTGGAATGTGTTATGTATTGACATTGTTGTCCTCATTAAATATTCTCTGTGATCGTCCATTCATTGGTTCATTTTTCAAATAATATAGAGAACCAGTGTTAGAATAATTTCTATGTATCTTCTGGGTTTATTCTGTGTCTGGATAACAGCATACAACAGTAGAATGTCTTGTTACTGACAGTCATAAGGTGAACCCAAGCAGGAAAAGTGCCAACTGTGGACCTCCACTTTCGTATGCCTGCATTGTTGCAATGTGCATTTGTAACGTGCACATTTTGAACTTTAACACTTGCAAAGAAAGTGAAAAAGCTGCAGTTCTTTGGGCAAGTTGATGGCTCTCTATTAAGTGGTCCATTTACCTGTAGCCACCCAAGGTAACCCTGTGTTACATAAAGTTTCTTCATTCTAACAGATCTTTAAGTTATTGAATGTCTTTCCTCAGTATTCTCTTTTTTTAGAGCCCAGGCAGTGGTACTTATGAAATTAAAATGAAACCTATGAAAGTCTTACCTATGAAAGTATTACCCAGTAGTCATAAATTGGGATAATAAAAAGAAAATAAAAGAAAAAAAGAATTCAAAATAGGGGAAAATGAAGAAATTAATATAGAAGCAGAGAAAACTAGTTTTGTAGTACCTGCTCTAATGCTAATTGTGTGACCATGAGCAGGTCACGAAATGTTATTAATTTAACATAATAATCTGCCAAATGAGGTGTTATGAGAGAATATATGAAATTGTTTAAGCATAATATAAAAATGCTAAATAAGTTTGCTCAGGGCATAACAAAGTAACACAGGTAAGTTACTATCTTAACAATAAAAGCTAAATATTTTTAACCAGCATATTATGTACCTCCTTTAAAATTGCTAAATAACTTGAATATTTACAAATTACCTAGCTTAGTTAATTAGTTACCTAAGTAATCAATTAGTTCCCTAAGTACTCAATTAGTTATGAAAGTAATTTGTATTTCAATTGAATGTATGTTAACTTATATCTAGTGGAAGGAAGGGCTCCCACGGAAACGTTACCAGAGGTAAACCTCTCTCAGAGGCACAGTCCCACCTTCATCCAGGCTGTCACCCCCACTAGAATAGTATCATTCACTTTGTAGGTGGCCATCCTGGATTTCTTTAATTAATGAATAAATCAGTAATCTATGAAGCTTTAATAATAGAAGAGCCTCTTAATTGACAATATCCCGAAAACATCACAGAGCCACTCTAAACTACTCAGAATCCCCATTTTCAATATTCTACTTAGTCTATACATTTCTTCATTTTAACTACATAATAAGCTAATCAAAAGCAAATGAACAGTAAAAACTGATTCCAAATATTATTGACCAAAAATTATACTTTGTGACACTTAGATTATGACAAATATAGACAAAAATAGATTAGGACAAAATACAAATGTCTATAAGAAAAATGGAAACACTTCCTTAGGTAAATGTGTATTTCTTTAAAAGCCTGTAATTCAGGGGGTGGGAACAGCCCAACAAAAGAACACACTGAGGTTCTAGAAAACATATTATGAGTTAATTAGGCTTATATAGGCCATCTGGTCACCTAACCAGAATTTATAAAATTGATTTCCTAAGTGAAATATTCTGGGATTTAAGCCTATTATTTTCAGATGAATTCTTTTAGTATTACACATTTTCCTGATGGTGTCTGATGTACTGGCATCACACTGCCACTCCCTTTTATGATGAAGAACATGTTAAATTACAAGTACCAACCAAAGGTAGAAAAACATATCGTGGAAGATTATTATTTTTCATAAATAATAATTTGCTTATCAGATTCTTTATTGGTCACCTGCTAGGCAGCACATATCTGATGGAGTGGAAGAAAGGATAGCTGATTTTTGAAGAATCAGACAGAAAGGGTTGTAGAAAAGAAAGCAATACATTTTGTGCGGGGTGGGTTTTAAATGCATAGAGTTAATGTGGCAAAGTAGTAGCAGAAGTCATCAGGCCAATGAAGAAGAGAGAATAAAGGAGAAGAGATGAATGAAGCCTAGTGGAGAATACTTTCACCTGCTTACAAGTCTTGTCTAGAACTAGTTTGGCTACTTTTGTGTCCAGTCTATGAAGCCTGATATCAAACAGCCAGGATAGCCTTCCTATGATTCTCCGAAGCCACAGAAATGTATCAGTCAAAGCATTTTCTGTCTTCAGTGATTTTCCTTGATTTCTCCACTTAAATATCCCAAATGAATTCCCACACTGATGATTTCTGTTAACTTTTGGGATTACCAAGGAGCTAAATGCATTTTAAAGCCAAATTTCAAAACTGTATGTTCAAAATTTGTTTTTACTTCTTTGTACCAGATGATGAATCTGGTAAAACTAGAGGAACAAATAAATTCTGTTGGACTATTTAATAGGGGGTCTCAATCAAAGTGCTTCTGGCTTCATCATTTTAGTCTTTTTAAACTAGACTGGACAAGTCACCAGGGAATCCACTGTGAAGAGCTGCCTCCTGGCTGTGGACTAAATGGCCAACTACACCATGACTTTCTTCTCTGTAATTCTGTTACAAGTGACAGCTGTGTTCCTAGCGCAAAAATAAGAACTTAAAACCACCCACAGAGTTCTTCCCCAAAATAACTTATTTCCAGAAGATCTGAATCTGTGCTGGAAGGATTTGGGGTTTTTTTTATTATTATTATTATTTTTTTGTTTTTTTTAAATGAACACTGAGATCAGTGTACTTTGACAAGCTTGTGTTTGGAAATATAAAATTCACTTTTCTATAGACTATAGGATGGAAATAATCAAATCTCTGGGATTTCTGATAGCATGATACACCCTGTTACGGTTGTCACCTAAGTCCCCTGGCGATTCTAAACTCAGGTGACCAAGGGAAGATATTTCCTTTAAAATGTGTGTGTGTGTGCATGTGTGTGGAGGACGGTGGGGTGGGGAGCTTCTCCTCTACCCCCTCCGCCAGCCTTACTGCAGCTTAATAATCACTGCTGCAGATTATATAACTGCCAATCAGGACTTGCTCTGGTTACTTTCCCTTAAGAATATTTGTTTCCAGTTCTTTTATCTGAACGTAATAGAATATATGATTGCTTCTGATAGACACAATTGTTAGAAAGAGGAGCAGAATTAATGTGACTGGTATTAAATCTTGAAACACACAATAGTTTTAAAAAGCTAACATATTGGAGCATCTCAATGCAATTTACAAGCGAATGAGTCAATGCCAGCTCTTCCACTATTTTTCTGAACAAATTGAGCAGCTGATATAAGCAGTTGGTAAGACTTGTTTTACAGACTTGGGAACTCTGATCTGTCTTCCTCTGATAATAGGAAGTTTTAGAGGTTGTTATAAATCCACAGAGTACCTCCTAACAGATTGACTGGTGCCAGATGAGCCATTTTTTAAATCGGATGTCTTTTTTAAGGTGGAGTTGCTGGTACACTACTAATTATGACTAGCTCCAATATCTCATTGCTCTATTTCAGTATTTCTATATTTCTTTACCCTGATAATCTGGTTTCAAATCTCTCTGTGTCCATCGGCTAGCTCTTTACACACCTTTCTTTCATTACTCTAGCCCCCTTAACCCCACTCCAGCCTCTCCAGTTTGTTTCTTGACTATCATGACATGGAGTTAGATACTTCAACTCTGTAAAATGGGGATGCTGTCAGCACTTGCTTCACTGGGTAGCTGTCAGATAAAAGATAACTATGCATGTTAGGTACTTTTAAAATTAAATACAGACTGGAGACCAGACTCGAAATTCCTTGAGCAGGCAAGACGATCTAAGCCACGTAAATGAAACTTAATTTAGCTTATCCTGCAAAACATGTGAAACTGTAAATGCCTCTGATAATCATAAAAGAAACATAAGTCATCTTCCTAAAAATGGTAAGACAATCAACTTTTAACCAATCCTTTGCTGTTTGGTAACCTCTATTGTAATAACCAAGCATTGTAAAGGTTAAACAACTTTCCCATTTTCACTTTATAAGCCGTCCTGTAAAATCAGGCCCATGAGTTTCACGTCAGTCTTTGAATTTGAAAACTCCAAGTTCATGAACTGATTACTGTGTGCCCAATAATCAATAAATTTTACTAATTTCTATTTCTGTGATCCAGGGTTTGACGCCTGCTATTTCTAAGATGTTGGCAGTACTTGGCCCGGGACCCTCCCACTAGAATTCCTGCAAACAAATTCTTGCTGTTATTAGTATTATTATTGTCATAGCAATAGTATTTTCTGTGCATCTCAGCCCTGGTTTTTATAGCATTCACTTTGGCCTTATCTCTTCCTGTGCTCTTCATACAGAATTAGCTGAGCACAGATCTCACCGAGGTGCCCACAATAGCCCCCTTGAGTTTTCATCATCTAGCTGCCTTCTCTTATCTGATTCTGTCTTAGACTTGGTGGAATTCTATACATAGTTCCACTGTTAAATCTGGCTTGTTTGTGAGGGAAATGATAGTCAATATCTAGATTTTACCTACATGGTGGGCAAGGAAATAGTACAGATTTTAGATATTTGATGAAAAATGGTTACCATTAACTGGAGTACTTCTCTGTTTTTGAGTTTGTATCTTCATCAGGAAAGCATTTATTCAATTAAAAAAATTATTCTTTTGAATGTCTTCTTGGAACTTCAGATTTTATCAGTATGTAATCTTTATATATATATATATATTTTTATTTCAATCAGTTTGCAATGTTGTGTCAATTTCTGGTGTACAGAGCTATAGTTCAGTCATATAGGAACATACATATATTCGTTTTCATATTCTTTTTCACCATAAGTCACTACAAGACATTGAATATAGTTCCCTGTTCTATATAATATAAACTTGTTGTTTATCTATTTTATGTACGTATTAGTTAGTATGTGCAAATCTCCTCACCACAAAGGATAAACTACTTGTTTAATTGAAATTCTGCTCAAGAGAGGTATTTAAAGAGCTTAGAGCTGTGCTGTCCAATATGGAAGTCATACATGGCTATTTGAATTTAAATTTAAATCAACAAAAATTAAATGAAAACAAAAATCAATCCTTCAGTCACACTAGTCACATTCAAGTGTTCAGTTGCCACCTGTGGGTAGTGGCTACCATATTGAACAACACCGAAATAGAACATTTCATCATCACAGAAAGTTCTGCTGGGCGCTGGTGATCTAGAGAAAGGCAACCGATATTCTATTCTAATTTATCTAATGTAGAGATGTCAAAACTCACAGAACAAAATAGAGGGCCAGATGTAAAAAAAAAACTGGCCTTCAAGTTGCCTATGATCTAGCAGCCAAAAAAGATATTAAGTACTGTTTCTCTGAGTATCTGTGTGTACTTTGTCCTGGTGGACTCAATTTGGTTCCAACCACTGAAGAATTCCCTGTCAGACTGATGCTTGTTTATTAGGGGCACCCCTAGGTATCTGTGTCAGCAAGCTTATTCATAGCACAAATTAGAGACTTGGACATCACCTGTATTTGGAAACTTGTAATCTGGATCAAAAGAGTTTCTCGTTGGCATTCCTTTGCCAACATATATTGCTCCAAATATTGGCTGAATCATCAGCTGCAAGAAGAGGTGCAACAAATCCATCAATAAACTGGAAAAAAAAACTGTCTACTCAACCTAATTATTTAATACCAATTCGAACGGTCTGAAGTATCTACTGATCATCTTAGTTGACCCAGAGAACTTTGGTGACGCACCCCAGGATAAAGGTTGTTATTCAACCCTTAAAGAATTATGGTGTATGTCTTCTCCTATTAGTGTTCCTGCCATACTGGTCATTAAATGCCATTATTTGAGTGTCACTCTTGCCCAAGAGTCAGTCTGTAGAACCCTAAGTTAACTCCTATGTTTACCAGACAGCTGGATGTTAGAATGTTGATTGGCCTGTTTTGTTTCAGAAGTCTGGTTTTTAAATTTGATACTTAGAAAAAATGAAAATATTCAATAAAGTTTAAACATCTTAAACTTTTCCAAAATGAGATTAAGAAACAATTACACTTTTTTAGTAAAATAGGAAAATAATGCTATTAAAACATCAAATGGAATTGGAAAAAAAAACACATTGTACAAGGTTTAAAAACTCTAAACCATGTAGGTGATTAGTCTTCCCTTTGAAAACCTTTTTAAAAATTACATTCTTTGTTTAAACACTTCTAGTTACAGTAACTCAAAAAGAAGTGCATGCCATTAAAAAATGTATTTCCAAAATAAGAAAATAATACATGTACAAATGTACAAATTTTAGAAAACACAGAAACATATATGGCAGGATCATGTATTAAAATGTTAATTGGTACTTTGCTCTTAAAATGTTTTTCCACCCCTTATTCCAAGAGAGCGGTTAGAGCCCTTTGTTCTTCCTTACTCAGGAAAGATTTCTGTTGCTAAGCTGAAAGCAGCTGTTTGCAGATAATGTCCTTTCTTGGATTTAGTTTTCAGAAAGCCTGAGCTCCTGGGGGCGAAGAGTTACTTTTAGGAAACAAGACATATGAGTGCTTTTAGGAAGAAGAAGTGGCCTTAATGGTCCTAAGACTATGAAAACTGGTAAAACAAATGTGAGCTCTTAGGTTTGAAAGGGTTTGGGACACATGACTCAATTATTTGCAGTAACTGAAGAAAGGGTGGCAGGTCTAGGGGGGTTGTGGATGTAAATGAGATGTACCATGGTTTAAAAGTATTCTGAAACCACAGGGAATGAAAATAGAGCTCTAAGATTTCAAAAGACTATAGAGACATTCAATGGACATCTTACCAAAACCTGATACCAGAAAATCTCAGATATTTTACACCAAATCTTTTACTCCCATCCTTGTATTCCAAACTCCACAGGGTCTTCACATGGCTTGTGGAAGGAGAGTGGTGGTTAATAATAATAATTGAAATAAAATTTCTCGGCAACCAAGAATGGGGCTTGTAATTAGGTTCCACTTAATTAAAATAAATAATAATTCTTGCGTACTTGCATTTGTGGAGTAAAATTCACATGTTCTATATATGTATAGAACAAAATTTAAATCTTTTAAAAAAATTTTATCTATTTATTATTGTATTACTTTATTATTTTTTTTGGTGGGGTGAGGGAGGTAATTAGAGTTACTTATTTTTAACAGAGGTACTAGGGGTTGAACCTGGGACCTCGTGCATGCTAAGCATGTGCTCTACCACTTGAGCTATACGCTGTCTCCAAAATCTAAATCTGAAGATGCATGAGTCTAGTTCTGTTCTAGGATAAGAATATGTTGAAAATGATAGAGTTGTATTGTAAAGGTGAGTATAACTGAAAAGTTTAAGTACAGAGTCCCTTTCATAAAGATATTTCTCTTATAGACATGTAATGAAGGAAAAAATATATACATGGCAGGACTAATACACTATGTAACTAAGAATCTCTGTCCATTTGACATGTCCATTGTTGTCCATTAGTAAATGAAAGCAAGTTTGGATTTCAAAGTGTGCTCTTAAAACTCAGCTTACATTTCTGTAATTCAATATGCATAATAAGGAGCTACTTAAATCTTACTTAAATAGTTAAGCTCATTTTTGTGGATTTATTATTACTTGGATAATTCATAATTTGGTTCATCTTAATGTATTTAGAGGGGAAAAAAAGCATGTAATTCATGCTTTGGTCTTCTTCCTTTTCTGGAAGAAATAGCAGTTCTAAGCTTCTGGCAAACTCCCAGTACTTCCAATTGCCGTTCCAATTTTGGCAATATTAAAAAGTTTGGTACTTGTTTCAGATACATCATATAAAAATCCATAATGAGATAAATGTATATGAAATAAATGCATATGTATGTATATGTCCACATTAGAGTTTAAATTGAATAAACAGAAGAGGTCTCTCATATACATCAATTTATATCAGTATTTTAAAGCTCAAAGTCTGTATTCTAACTCATTCCACAGTGATGAACATGAAACCTCTCCTCACCTCCCAACAGGAAAAAAAATACAATTTACCCATGCATTAGTAACCTGCAATAAAAAATGTGTGCCCTTTAAAGTTGAGATTTTCCCTTTCACTACTTAAATAATTAATTTAAAAATGAAAAGAGGACTCTGAGCATAATCAGAACTCCCTCTAGTGTTCAGAGTTGTTTGGTTCCACTATGAAACAAAAAAAAAAAAGAGACAGAGAAAAAAATAGAAGAAACAGCTTAGAAATGTTCCTTTTCCTTCTGACCAGACAGCTAGTGTGGTTTCCCTGTTTGGCTCTATAACACAAGCATGTGGGGAGACCCTGGCAGTTACTGACTGACTAGGAGGCTCCCAGGCAGGCTGTCCCTGTGACCTTGAGCCAAGAGCACCAAAATGCCAATCTTGGCTCTTAGAAACAATTGCCCTTCTCTGTGCATCTTGATGCAAAGGCGAAAGGGCATACTGGTTCCATTCCAAAGAGCAAGCATTAATGCTATGCAACTGGCAGGAATCGCCTTCCTTCTTGAGACTTTGAGTTCTCTGGTAGCATATGTTATTCATCTAAACACAGCTGATTTCACATGTTCAGTTATACCATGAGCATATACGCTTATAACGCCCCCTGTAACTCCTGAGTTAGGTGAACATACCCCCATCTTCCCTTTGTCTCTTTTCTGCTGTGTTCTGAGCCTATTCTTAAGGTGTTGCCACTTTTTTTTTTTTTTTAAAGGAAACTCCCATTTAGACTTGCCGGCTTGTCAAAGCCACGGTGGTGTTGTGACTTGTCAGTGCTCACTATGAAAGGAGACGAAGCAGAAATTAATAAAATCACCCACAAGGAAATCTATGCAGATGTATTCACCTTGAGCCAAACGCGGCTGCTGGCTTCCCTGGGAGTCGAGTGTGAATTGCATGAGGGGTGGGCAAAGTGGGAGCTTTTTGAAGGTAAAATGATTATTGATGGACTGGCCCCCCTGAGGCTTTTGGCTGTGGTTTTCCTTGGTTCATTATCAGGGGCATCTCTCCGATTTCCCCCCACAGTTGTTCCTTTGTTTCCCTGCAAGGAGATGTTAATTTTCACATCTCCAGGTTCCTAACATCAGCATGACATACGGTACTAGATATTGACACTTTAGTTGGATTTGCAATGACGCTTCCTTTCTGAACCATATGTTTTAGGAGATTGGATACTTGTATATTGGTGGAAATGTTGTGATGCCTGATTTTTATTTAAAATCATTTAAAAATCTTTAGTCAGACAGTTCTAAAGTTTCTCCAGTGTATAAGAATACAGATTTGTGTTACTACTTACTTAGGAACAATGCTGTAGCAGGCACTAGGCAGAATATCAAGTCGCACGAAAAAAACTGGGCTCACAGATAGCAGGGCAAGAATGGCTTTTGGAGTATGTGTGGTCTGACAAAGTATTATTTTGAATAATTAAAACTGGCAAGTGATTTCACTTCCAGCAAACATTAATCTTTTCCCAGCAAAGTTAACAGGATGCTAAACATGAATTAACATTCCTGATGACCATCTAAGTATTTCTAGGGAGTCTAAACTTTGCTCTGAAGGGTCCTGAGTAATCTGCCTTCCTAAACCTTTCCATGCCTAGGAAGTAGAATTTAATTGGTGTAATAAGTTTCTCCAAATGAAGCAGGGTCATATGAATAAGTATTCTTGATAGAGAAAAGGAGCTAAAGAAACATAAATTGAAGACTGAAGTGGAATTGTTTAAAAAGAAAGAAGAAATTCTCCCCGCTTTGCCTCCAGTGTGTAAGCATAGGTTGTTGAGATGATTCACTGGAATAAAGAGCTTGGCGTGATGACTGCCCATGACACATGCGCGATACATGTTAGCTGGAATATTAGGATGTCAGTACAAGTTCCTATTCCCTTTTGTACGTTCTTAATTTGGAACCAGTTATACAAAATAAGTGGCAGCTTTATTTCTGACAAGCTAAAAGGTGAATGTAGCTCTGACCTGAAGGCAAGAGGGCTTTCTACCATTATCTCTAGGTCCCCTATAAGACTGCACTGTGGAAGCACATTCAAGGAACGCCTGAGTGCAGAGGGCAGACCTCTTTACCAGGAATGCTGTCTCACACTGGTCTGGGGCAGAGAGAAAAGAAATAAAGAGAATGCATCCCCAATAACTGCCACAGTTTAATAAAATAACTCATGAGCATGGACCAATGAATTTCACTCACCAGTTTACTGGAGTGTAACTCCAGTCAAAATTCCTCCATGTAGAAGTATCAGACTAAAGGGAAATAAGGGCTACTCCCCAACATTAATTGTTACTATTTATTGTAAGTATGACTACTACTAACACACATTTACAGTGGCCTTTACTTGCTTGTTCAGCTCAAGAAGTAAAGAAAGCAAAACACATGACCTCAAGGAGTTTAGCAGTTTGGAAGCAAGAAGGACCTAACACTACTGTTGCACAGGTTATTTCATTAAGGTCATTTTTCACACTATTTGCAAACAAACCCTTTCCTGCTTATGGACTTTCTAATATACTCCCCAGATGCCTGTGGCCAAGATTCATGGTCCCCAGGGACTTGGTCTCCACCAATGTAAGTGAGTTCCCAGAGCAAAACAGAGCAAAACATGGTGAACTTTGCCGAACACTGAGGAGAGTTTATAAAGTTGATGTGCAGGAAAATGGTCATGTGCTTTCATTTCAGGGATAAAAATTCCTATGATTGAAAACTTTTTGTGTGTGGATATTAAAATCTGTCACAGCAGGAGAAGGTTGGGGAGGCTGTGGGTAGGAGTAGGAAAAAACATACTGTTCTTGTCAGTCATTAACACACACACACAGAGTTCGTTTCTAATGAAAGAGTAGAAATTCAAAGAAACAAAGTATTTAGAGTAACTTGGGTTAGATGAGGAAAAGAAACATGTGGAGTGGAGGATACTCTAAGAAAGTAAGAATCTATAGTGAGGAGGCAGTCAGCTAACTCTGGGGTTTGTGGTGGGAAGAAAGTAATAGGACAGAGAATACAAAAATGGATAGAGCGCCGAAAATGGAAACCAAGTATGTTTAGAGTGTGATAAAAAAAAAAAAAAGAATAAATTTACCTAGCTTTCCTTCTTTCCTTCCTTCCTTCCTTCATTATTGTGGCAAAATACACACACATAAAATGTACCATTTTAATCATTTTGTAGTACACAATTCAGTGGCATTTAGTGGCATTCAGAATGTTGTGTGATCATGGCAACTATCTAGATCCAAAACAGGTTTGTCACTCCAGAAGAAAACCTCATATTCATTAAACAGTCGCTCTCCATTCCCTCCTCCCCCAATCCCCTGGCAACCACTAATCCATTTTCAGCATCTATGGATTTGCCTCTTCTGCAGATTTCATATAAGTGGGTATGATGGCTTGAACTGTTTCCTCCAAAACTCTATGTTGAAGTCCTAACCCCCAGTATCTCAAAATGTAAACTTCTTTGGAAATAAGTTTGTTGCTGATATGATTAGTTAAGATGAGGTCATACTATAGTAGAGTGGACTCTTAACTGAATGTGACTGCTGTTCTTAAGAGAAGAGACAGATACACAAGGAGAGATGTGCTATCCAGAGGCAGAGGCTGAAGGGCTGCAGCTTCAAGTCAGGGAATGCCAAGAATTGCCAGCAAATCAACAGAAGCTGGAAGATGGATTCTCCCCTACAGATTTCAGAGGGAGCATGGTCCTGTCAATACTTTGATCTCAGACTTTCAGATTCCAAAACTGTGAAAGAAAACATTTCTGCTGTTTTAAGCCACCTAATTAGTGGTACTTTGTTACTGCAGCACTAGGAAACTCATACAATGTGATCGTACAATATGGGGTCTTTTGTGTCAGGTGTCTTTCAGTTAGCATGTTTTCAAGTTTCATTCATGATATTGAGTGTATTAGTATATCATTATTTTATATGGCTTATTAGTATTTTGTTATATGGATATACCATATTTGGTTTAGCTAATCACTAGTTGATGGACTGACTTTTTCTAAGCACTCTCTAAACTGCAAATAATGTAATAACTTTAATTAATATAAAAGACATGATAAAACGTAAAAAAATCTGGTATTTAAAAATCAGTGCACATAAAACTAAATTCTAGCCCCAATAACCCCACTAACTAGAAGTTATTTGAAGTAATTTTGTTATTTTAATACTCTATATATTTC
This sequence comes from Camelus ferus, assembly GCF_009834535.1. NCBI lineage: Eukaryota > Metazoa > Chordata > Mammalia > Artiodactyla > Camelidae > Camelus > Camelus ferus. The sequence goes on along the minus strand of NC_045705.1, from coordinate 11,222,710 downwards.
ATATCACAATAGAAAAAAGATCCAATGGAAACTTTAAAAATATATATATAATGCTTCCAGAATTGTTTTTAAATGAGTCATCTTCACACTTGTCCTTAAGGCTAATGCTCCTTAACAACAGACCCATCCTACATGCCTGAGCCGGGACACCCACTCCTGGCTGTTCACTTTATGTGGAGCTGTCTCGGCACTCATCACACTGTATTATAATTGCTTGTTTATTCTTTTCTCTTTCCTTTAGACTTTGGGAGAAAGTACTGTGTTTCACTCATTTTTGTATCCCTTTGTATACTTGGCACTTAGTGCGTTCTCAATAATTATTTCCTGGCTGATGAAATAATTGAGTGAATAAATAAATGAATTAGCCCAGTCTGCTCTCCCTCATTGGGAAGAATATCATTCTACCATTTTGCTGAGCATAGAATCACTTGGCAACAGTATCAAATCTTTGATCGGCACCAGCTAGCGTAGGAAGGATTAATGATCACCCTCAGTAAAGTTTAAGAGGCTGAGCCCTGCTCACTTATTAGTATTTATATCTAGAGGAGAAAATGCTTAATTAGCTTCAATTCTGAGTTTTCCCTTTATCCATTCACATCTCTGCTTCAGTTTGTTTATTTTTGTATGAAGGTCAAATATATATAGTTTCAAATACACACTTGCTTTTGAAAATTCTTACTTTTCCTCAAACTGCACATTTTAAATAAATAGTGAATCAATCATCAAGAGAATACATGACTTCCTTAGGAAAGCCAATGATTGCCCAGAAATTCAATATCAAATTTTTGAAAATACAGTAATAAAGGCTGTTAAATCCATGGGATTATGATGAGTTCAATGCAACACACTCAGTATCCATTAAAAACCGATTCTGTCCAAGGTGCAGGGATAGACCCTGTGTGTGGTAAAAGGACAGCCATGACATGGCCTAGCACTGCACGGAGTTCTAGACAGAATAGACGTCTAGAGAATCAATCACAGGCTCACACAAAGTAGGCAGAATACAATATACGTTCAGTTAGCACCGAGGTATAAACAGTCTATCCTGAAAGTCTCAGAGGAAAGAAGGCTTCATTCTTACTAAAGGAAAACTAGAAAGTAAATTTTCACAGAATAATACTTATTTGAACTGAATTGCTTTGAAAAATAACTGACAAAACATAACTTTGATTAAATGCTTGACATGTTCCTGGTTTACCGTGTATCTCCAGTAAACAAAATACTGTGTATCAAAATAAATCTTTATTGAATTGACTACTGAATTAAAGCAGAGATGGAATATTATAGTGAAACAAAATCTTCATATATTGATCATCAACAGGTATTGACCCAAACCCTAACTCAGACTTATCAGATTTGTACCATCCTGTGCAGGATTCTCTGTGGTCAGGTCAACACAAGGCCACAACACGTGACGGTCTTATCAGAGCACACAGGAGAAGCTCAGACCTATTTCTCCTGGAAGCCCCTTCCTTTACAGTCGATGTTATAGTTTGCTAGTGAGAGAATCTCACACAAGTGTGCAAGCAGAATAAAAGAAATGACTATCAATCTCCCAGAATGGCTACAGGCAAATCTATGAGAACGTGTGAAGTCCCTACAATAAATGATCTAGTAGGGGGCATAAGTACAGTAATTCTAGCTTCCTGCTTGGACACAGGCTGATACCCTTTATTTCCTCAGTGGTGGTGCTGTTCTCCTTCTGTTTGTGAGGGATGTGTCAGCTGTGTCCCAAGAACTCACTTGTAATTCTTTTTGGATTAATTTTTAAAGAAGGAAGTCAAGTGCTTCCCCATGTTATATATATCTCAGCTGTATTTAAGATTAAAATATGAAAAACCCCTCTACCCCAGAGACTTACCAATCATCATCCCCACCTCTTCCCCTAGTGTCCTGCATGCACACACACACTCACACACACATACACACTCCCACATACACACACTTCCACACACTCACACTCCCATACTCACACATACACACACTCTCACAAACATACACACTCCCACAGGTGTTTTCCTTGTTGTTTTGATGTTTGTTGTTGTTCTGTTTTATTTTAGAGAGAAGAGCTCCCCTGTGCCCACTTTTTAATCCTATTAACAGGTGTTTAGGTTGCTCATTCCTGCTTCCGGTAATCAGTTAGATTATGTCATCTCGTAAGTGAAAACTTACTTTGGGGAACCACTTTGATAGTGTCCCCCCTCATCCTTGATTTTGGGCTTAAATTTTTAAAAGGACAGAGATTCTAACCCACCATTAATAAATACAGAGTCTACTTCCAGAAGTCAGTTTAATTGGGAGACCCAAATTTTGCATCAGCATTTGCTCCACTGTATGTGATTCCTGGCATTGTACCTGAGGTGCCAAGTGCCTTTTCACAATGTGAGACTGAACTGTGTGGAAGCTAACTATGTCACTTTGAGCTACACATTTACCTTAGCAATTTGGTGGAAAGACAGTTCTCATTTATATCCATACTGTCCCTTCCAAAGCTGGAGGTCAAAAAAGTCAGAGATGCCATTCAAAAAGTTTTTTAAAAGAAAGAAATAAAATAAAAGCACAGGAAAGCAAATGCCTTTTTATCTATAGTGGTACTGAAAGAAAAGTCTCCACTAGCATTTCAGCTCTGGGTACAAAATACCTAAGGTATTTGAAAAAAGTGTTAAATAGCTAAGGTTATGGATGGTTTTGACAATGAAGAAATTATTCTATGTTTTATTATATCCAATAATCTCTCATAGTCTTTTCCTTAGCGAGGTAGCTAGTTATGTGAAAACTCATAATAATAAAAAAAAATTTTCCACAATACCAATGACACTTGACTTTTTCTGGTAGTTAGTAAAACACACTTTGATATTGTGAATGCATAAAGTATGTATAGGTTTTAATTGCTTTATTCTGAAGACAAAAAGTCAACATAGAGATTGTGGGTTTTGGTTCTAACTTGTAAAACCTTTTAAGTCATCATATTCATTCTTATAAGAGAAGGCACAACAAACTGAAAATCACTGACTTTTCTTGGAACCAACAGAAAACTGAGTTTACAGGGCAAACCGCCACCCCAAAATCTGGAGGAACAGGGAAACCCCAAGAGTCATAGCTAAGATCTGCCTAACTAGAGAAGACTACAGTCATAAACCAGTAGGAAGATTTAACCAGTAATTTTGGTAAGCTGGTGGAGGCTGAGTGTGGACTACCTTGCAGGTGAAAAACTCCTGAGGGCCACAATCTTGGGAGTCTCCTACAGGTTCTGGGATCGTATGTCCATGATCTCTACCAGGTGGTTATGGTGAAGCATCCAAAAGAAGCCTTCATGACCATGGCGGGACAGGGAGAGAGAAAACACTGTGAAATAACTCCCACGGCTTTCACCACAACAAAGAGGTGTTCTCCAGGGTTGTATATGACCGAGGGCAAGGGCATTTCTCCTCCCGTGGCTGCACTGACTGTCCTGTCTAACCTAAGGGTGGAAAAATAAAGCTGAGAAACACTGGTGAAGATTATAACCCTGAGACACAGACCTACTAAATGACTGAGAGTTAATCATAAGGTTGTAGAGTGCTTCGCCTCCTCCACACCTAAGCACCACACTTCCAGGAGTCTAGCATAATAACAGCCTGTTGTGGCCAAAAGAGCTGTATAATGCAGACACCACTTAGAAATTCTTAAGGAGTTTTCAAGACAACAGGAGGGACAAAAAAAAAGATAATTTAAAGACTTCTGAAGAATTTGAAGGCTCTAACTCTTACAGCGATAGGAAATCTTAGACACAGACAAGCTCCTAACCAGATTAACTTTAACACTATTTATCTCATTTCTTTAACATGCCCAGATCTCAATCGAAAATTACAAAGCATGCTAAAAGAAAAAAGAAAGACAATTTTAAGAGACAAAGTAGGCATCAGAACCTTACTCAAGTATGACACAGGTTTGGAGTTAACAGACAGGGAATTTAACTGATGACTGCGGTAAGGGTTCTGGTGGAAAAAGCAGACAACACGCAACAACAGATGGGTGATGTAAGCAGAGAAATGAAGATTCTTATAAAGAATCAAAAGGAAATTCTGTAAATCAATACCATTACAACACTTTAAATATAAAAACAGGTTAAAAATAAAGGTGAGAAAAAAATATAACCTGTTAACATTTGTCAAAAAGAAAACCATCTTCAAAATGTATGGGATGTGGCGAAAGCAGTAATTAGAGGGAAATACTCAGTATTAAATGTAAACATTAGAAGAGAAAGTAGGTTGTAAACTAAAAAGCTAAACTCCCACTTAGGGACTCTGGGAAAGGGGAGCTATGCAGAAATAAAAACAAGAAGAAAAATTAGAGTACAAGTCAAGGAAATCGAAAATAGGAAAATAATTTTAAAAAGCAATGAAACCAAGCACCAGTTCTTTGAAAGATCAATAAAACTGGTATGATAGATTTTTCGGGCCAGGATAACCAAGACAAAAAGGCAAAAGATACAAATCACCAATAACAGAAATGAAAAAGGGTTATTACTACTGATGCTGGACATTACAATAATAATGAAAGATTACTCTGGACAACTCTACGCCCACAAATTTGAAAAGTTAGGTGAAATGGGCCAATGTCTGGGAAGACTGAAACTACCAACTAAGCAACTCCAGATTCCAATCTCGGTCTCCTCCGCGCTGCAGACCTCGGACTGTGTGTGGGAGCAACTTCCCTGCGCCAATGACAAGAAACTGCCTCCAGGCAGAGAGCTGGGTTGATGATAGGACACATGTCATTTATTTCTCTTTCTCCAGGAATGAGACTTGTGTTCTATTGTTTGATTTGTAAAACAATTCATTTTTCATTTTTTGTCTGTTTTTACAGTTATTTATGACAAGAAGCTATTTCTACCCCTTTTGCTATCATGGTTAATTTTGGAAGACTTTTGACTTTTTCTCTTACAAAATCTTGAATTTACATTACCTTTTTACCAAACTCAAGATTTTCTGTATTTATCTACACACAAATCATTCTCCTAATGAAATGCAAGAACATATAGATTCTTTTTTTCTCTCTTTTGTTTTTATGTATGTCATATTCTTAGTATTATATACTTTTTACCCATAATTCAAATCCTTCTACCTCTTGATGAGAAAATACATTCAGAGAAATAAATTGAGTTTTACACGTTCAGTAAACAACTGAAACATAAGACACTTGGGATATAAACCAAAGTCTCTAATTCCTTTCTCTTCTCATTGCATGGTCCATTAAAAAAAATTAGACAGATAAGAAGTAGAATTGAACAAAGAGAAATAGCATTCCTTGGAAAAGGAACATAAACATACTTGTAAATTCAACATCAATAGAGAATTTCAGTTAAAAAACATTTTTTGTGACTGTCCATTCCTCTACCATCTTCTGGATTGTCTTATTCCAGAATGATCACCATTTATAAGACATTGCAAATAAATTAGGTTACTTATTTGACAACAAGTTTGCATACCAAGGTTAAAGAGGAAAGGGGAGGGGATGAGGCACCTGGGAAGGCTAGCAGATATATTTTGTAATTTCTCAAGTCGTGAACACCAACAGCCAATTCTCTTCTTTACTGTGTTTCTCTGATCAGCATCTGAGAAGCATAAATTACACAGACCAGTGTCTGCTTCCTCCTAAGGGCCTCCATTTCCTAGCTGCTGGTGTGTCTCCCATCTTGCTGACTCTCCCGCATCCCATCCTGTCCTTCTTAACACAACCACTAAATGCGGTTCCCAAGATGTTTACAATTTAGTAAATGAAGCTACGATATACTCGAGCAGCTAGAAAATGTCTATTTATTTGACCCAACTAGCCAAAATTTCTCTAAAAGATAAGTCTTTTCCTTTGAAAAGCATCTCAGGCTTTTAATAATATCAGAAACACAGTTCATTCTCATGTTCAATAACCGCTCGCTTCTGAGTTAGCCTGTCCTCAAGGAATAGGAAGCTTTGGCAGCAGCCTTAGTCCTCTGTGACGGTGAGGAGCTGCATCACGCTGCATGCAGCTGTCTGAAGTGCTCTCCCTTAATTATGAGTATTGATTGTACTCAGCCGGCTCCATCCAGAATTCCATTTCCATATATTGTGCTAACTGGCCTTCCTTCTTTGCTGATTTAAAGAACAGGCAGATGTCAGCTCTTGTGCTTGATACAACTGCCCAACGAATATTTCCCTAGGCTTTTCCTTGCATACACCAAATATCTACAGCATTTGACAGGGTTTGCATACATAGTCTTTCTACAGGCAGCACCACATTCACACAATGTGTGCTCACCGGTTTTTACTCCCAGTCCCACACGCAAGGATAAATCTGAGATTGATTCAGGAGTATTTTCACTCTTGCCTCCTTTTATTTCACTATTATCACAAGATCTAGCAATAAAAATTGGTAAGGCTTTAAGATTTTTTTCTTTAATAATTGTATTTTATTATACAAATAATATCCAATAATATGTGAGGTTGGCTATTCATATTTTCTTGAATGATTAGTGCCATCAATACCTGTTTATAGAAATACTGTGTAGGTGCCAGGAAGCATTAGACACTGAATGTTCAATGTTTAAAAGGCACTCTGAGGACTAGGCAGGACAACACTCTTCCTTCTCCAGGTGTGATTTAAACCACTGAGAAGTGTGCTTCTTCAAATAATCTAATATTGCCATAGCCAAATATCAATAAACTTTGTCAAAGTTAAACTCTGTAAAGAGGATGCTTACCTGGTTCAGCCCACTCTAGGCAACAGAACATTAACTCTTACTGTCAAGTAGCATCCACTAAGGATGTAAATATGGTGACAAAAATCCCCTGAGGAAATTTTTTTAATGTTGGAGAAAATAAAAGAACTAGTTGAGACTTATGAAAGCTTCACTGTGTGATGAGATATGTATTCACTTTAATGCATTAGGATAAAAGTGTAAGTGTTAATGTGTGTTGGTGGAGACCTGTGACATTGGCCTTCATCTGTGGGAAACTAACCTCTGACTCCCTCAATACATCTGCATAATATGGGTGCTAGCATGATCTTCATTTATCCCAGTCACTAGCACAGCCCAACCGAGGATAAGCAACTGACCCACGTGGGAGAGAATCCTTCTCCAGAATGTTTGAAACTGAACTTGGGAATAAACATGTATCCCCATGTGGTGGCGCAAGCTCTGTAAATTGAGACTTGGCAACGCTTGGGAGCCATGATCCCTGTCACGTGTAGCAGCTGACCTATCACAGGAAACTATGGAACTAACACATAAAGAGAAACAAATGAGAGCAAGGGAGGCTGGGAGGGAGGTGGGGGAGACTGAGAGAGAGTTGTGGGCATACCGTTACCGAGTCTCTGGCTGCAGTCACCATCCAAACGCAGGTCTTCCCCTTACTTAATTAACCTTCTTTCAATTATCCTCTTTCCATAAATTTCTCCTCTTCTGTCCATGTTTATTTTCTGCTCAGCATATTTTCCTCTCTAACGTTCTACTAAACACTTTGTTCAATAGTGTACACTCAGTGCCTACAATAGTGCCTGGCATAATGGGCACTGAATAAATATTTGTTGGAGAAATGAAAGAAGGAAAATGATAAGAGATGTCCTGATATTCTTCTTAAAACCCTTCCACAAGCTCATTCAAATTGGTTTTATTTCCTTTGCACGCAAGAGTTTTAATTAACGTATATAGAAAACTTAAGGGCATATATTCATTTCCTCTCCTCTAAAAAAAGACTTTGAAACGCCATTTACTGAGGTAAAGTCAGGGATCCTAAATTTGTGGGGAAATGGAACTAGAGACATCATTCAGGAGAGACTAGATTATATTACAAAAGAAAAGCAAACCCATAGAAGCAAACTCACAATCCCGGCAGATTACGAAAATAAAACTTTAGTTTTCATTAACTTATGTGCCCAAAGCAGGGCATCAGGAGGATTAGACCAAGAGTCTCCGAACAGGCTTCTAAGGTCACTGGGGCGGTGATGACGCACTGGTCTCTAATGTGTCTACTCAGAACAGACACACGGCACATTTACTTACAGTGAACTACGACCTACCACAGGTCTAAAAGAAATAGAATAATTTGTGGACAGCAAAAATGAATGCCACACTGAGATTCTATGGGGACATTTCCAGCAACTTGGAACCTCATATGTACACGAAGCATTACTGTCTACAGGAGGGGCCAGCACACTAGAGTCCCTGGGCAAAATCTAACCGGTTATCAGAACATAACCACACCATTCATGTATGTGCTGTCAAGGCCAGCTTTCACATTACAATGACAGCTGAATAGTTTAAACAGAGACCAATATGGCCTGCAAACCTTAAAATATTCACTCTAAGCACATTAAGTCTGCCTCACATATATTTTCTACTATTTTAATATTCTATTTGACTAACAAGTTATAAATATATTTATTAAATTCTTAGTAATTTTGCCATATTTCTAGTAAGTCAGTATGATAAATTTTTCTCATAAAAGAGAGCCTCATTTCTTAAAAAGTAGTAGAATTCATAACTCACAGGATATTGCAGAATAAAGTCTGTTCTGTTCTGATGTGGATTCTGCTTCTTCTCGAGTCCTATAATTATCTCTAAGTGACCCCTAAATGATTTAAAAAGTGATAGAAAGAACCTCAAATTGTCTCAATTGCCTCTCCTAATAGCAGCAACTCTGCCTAGAGTCTTATCTAAAATATAACTGTTAATACCGAGAATTAAAATTTCCTGAACACATCACTTTTGAGACAGTCTTTCGAGCATGAGACTTTCACTATCTCTTGGAGTCCTCCAGAGGCCCTGCCTCTCCCGCCACAGAAATGGGCTGGCACGTGACCCAGGGAAGGCCTGTGGGAGCCCCTCTGCAGGGACTAACATGAGCCCTGGGATAGGGTCTCTCTTCTGCTGAGAGAGTAAAATTTAGGGGCCAGGTAACACTGGACCTACGGTAGGGGATTGTCTTAGTCTAAGCTGCTATGACAATACAGTAGACTGGACGGCTTAAACAACTAACATTTATTTCTCCTAGCACTGGAGGGTGAGACCAAGATCCAAGTGCCAGTGAATCTGGTTCCCGGTTGAAAGCTCTCTCACAGACAGCTGCTGTCTTCCTGTATTCTCTCAAGATGGTGACAGAGAACACAGGTTCTCTGGTCTCTTCTACAAGAACACTAATCTGATCATGAGAACCCCACCTTCACAACCTCCTCTAAACCTAATTACCTCCCAGAGGTCCCTCCTCCTCATATCACATTAAGGTTTCATTACATGAATTGGGACTGGAAGGCACAAACATGCAGTCCATAGCAGGGATCTTCCCCGTCAAACTCTGAGAAAGGAAGAAACCAACATGAAGGAAACAGAGCCTACAAACCAAAAGAGACAGAGATGGTCCTGAATACCTGCTTTTGGCACTTGCTTCCGCGCATCTGAGCTTCCATATCTTAATTTGTACAACGGGAAACTGATTCCTTTAGTTCCAAGCTTTTTTATGTCCTTGAAAATAAAATATTTCCAGGAAAAGTAAAATGTTTATCCCTCTTTTAAACAGGAGTTTGGGATTAACAGACACACGCTACTACGTATAAAATGGATAAACAACAAGGACTTACTGAATAGCACAGGGAACTATATTCAATAGCTTGTAATAAGCCCTAATGGAAAAGAATCTGAAAATATATTTATGAATGTATGTATATGTGTAACTGAATCGCTTTGCTGCAATTGGAAATCAACTACACTTCAATAAAAAATAAAATTAAAAAAAAAGTAAAATGTTAAGGCTTAAAGGAATAGGAATTTCTTGTAACTTGTTCCTGATGGAAGATTTGAACATTGAGAAGGAAAAAAGTATTAAAAGTCATCAGGCAAGAAGAATGTATAGAAGAAGGTGAAACTTGGAAGATTCATTTCATAGTTTTTCCTCGGTCCTAAAAACTAACACTGAACTAATAACTGGTGCTTATAAATGGGATCAGCTGTACACGTGGGGCACACATAGGTCATCTACGTGGTGAATTTAAAAAGCGATAGAAAGCATCCTGGCCTCTCCTTACTACCAGCACCTCTGCCCTGTGCTGCAGTCTGAAGCCAAACCTCTCGGTTCTCCACTCACACTTCAATATGGGCCCAAATTCTATTTGATCTTTTTATCTCCTGATGCTTCCTTCCTTACAGTAAATTCCTAGGCGCTGAACTCTTTGAGGGAGACGACCCCCTCTTGCTTTGCATCCTTTTATCCACAGCATCTAGTGCTTTGCAATCCATCTATGAAATGCTTTAAAAAATTATTTTATTTAGGTCATTAAATGCATATCTTAACAAGATTAAATTTTGAAAGCAACTCTGAATTGCTTTAACCAGAAAGATAATTCCGTTGCGATCATTCAGACTTGGCGCGATGCTGACAAAAGAGATGTTTGGAGATATGGGACCAGTCCTGCAGGGTTTACTGAAGAGACTACAGAGTTTAGAACCAGGCGGATCTGCACTCACTAGCTGGGCAAACCAGGAGAGGTATAATTTCTCTGGACCTCAGTTTCTTATGTAACTCATGGGAATACCATCTGTAAATGTGTGTGGATTAGTTAATATAATGCTAAGCCTCACTTTTTTTTTTTATCTTAAAGTAGGTGATGCAGTGTAAGCACTAGCTTATTCTGAAGTTTAAATGAAATCTTACTTAAGGCACCAAGACAGTAACTTGCACATGGTAGTTAATCAATTTTTGTTTTCTTCATCTCTGTTCATCTCAAAAGTCATCACACAATACTCAGTTTTCTCAAATTCCATTCAGATATCCCCAAACTTGAGAAAAACCTAGCCTTAATCAGAACTCACCTTCCGCGGCCTTCCCACCTCTCTTGGCACCCCCTCATGCTAACCCGTTGCTTGTGGTGGTTAGCAGTCTATAGAGTTGAGTTTGCTTGTATCGCCTTAAGTCGTACATTCTGTGATCATCCACATTTTACGGATAAAGGAAATGAGTTCACAGAACTGTTCTCTAACGTGAATATGATCTGACGTTTACATTGACTTTGGGGAAAGTTGGAACAATTATCCTTCTTGTCAGCTGAGTACCTTTTAAGGTTCTTGGTAAATAAATACTTTCTTCAGGTCTAATACTGCTGATACTTTTAAAGAATTGGAACTTGCCTAATTGATTTGGAAAGTAAAAATCCCTCTCTTTGTAAAAATTTTTCACAGTTAGCAATGTTCCTAGCATAATCCTCTCCCCCAGCACTGGACATTTCTTCTGTTTTTACTGTGTTTGCAGTACACTGAGACTTCTGGCTCAGATAGCAAGACTTTTCCATTATGCATATGGAAGCAATTACATTAAAAATATGTCCAAAACCCTCTTTACGTGAGAAACTTGAGATTCACACATTTTTCATAAATTCTAAACCATGTTTTGGTCATTTGTTTTTCACTACTTCTCCATAAGCCATTTCATCCAGTCCATTAATCATGATTTTTAAAAATCTTCTGTGAATTTCCAATGAGTTTGACTTTATCTTTTGATAGTGAGGTGTCCAGAACCCAGTTTATGTTTCAAGAAGAGTTTCAGTTATCCAGTGAAAATGAAATACTTGTCTCTTAACCCATTGTCTTAATCTATGCTATGTTACAGACATAAAGTAATTTTAACTACACCCTTTAAAAGAGTTAAGGATTTTCTTGTCTTACTTCTAGAAAAATGAATCAGAGTTTAACAACAAGGTCTATGATAGAGGTTTTGAAAGCTCCTTTTATTCTAAAACAAAACTCGGAAAGTATTTGGATTTACCTTATGGTCATGACACCAACATTCTTGATAATGAGTTTCCTTTTGTTTAACATACCCCAAATTTGTTCTCAGCCAACACCTTATCTCTGAAATGCCTAAGGTTTCTTCTCCTATTGATCTATGCATCCTCTTTAAAGCCCCAAGAAACTCAAAGCCTTCCAGGTTCATTACATCTTTAACTTCTAAGGCCACTCACCCTTTATTTCTTACCTCTAGGCTCCATCCCAACATTCCCATTCTTATACCTTCAGGGTCTTAGCCCTTTTCCTTTTCTACCTCAACATTGACTTTTGTAACAGTGACATTTACTGAATGTTTAATGTGTACCAAAGAGTGTGTTAAGTTCTTTTCTTGCATTTTTCAATTTAACGATAATCTATGAGTTGGATCATATTATTCTCCCCCATAAATTGAGGAAACTGACACTCAGAAAGACTGAATTGTAACAGTCAGGCTCTAGTGAGAAAACAAATCACAACCATTATTTTAGAAGAGATAATCCACCCCACCCCCCAAAAAAAGAGAAAGCAAGCAAGCAAGCAAGCAAGCAAGCAAGCAAGCAAGCAAAGCAAAGCGAGCTAATCCAGAAGGGTAGGGAGTACAGCTCAGTGGTAGAGCACATTCTTGGTGTGTGTGAGGTCTTGGGTTCAATCCCCAGTGCCTCCATTAAGGGGGTAAAAAAGAGAGAGAGAGAATCCAATACAAGGAATGGTTACCTAGGCATAAAAAATTGTTAGCATTAAAAAGGAACACTGAGGTAGGAGGTAGCACTGGCAGGAATTGTTGCTGAAAGTCATTTTTTGGTAAGTGACCACTGCTTGACAGGTGCTTGTCTGAGAACTCAGAGAAAAGGTCTGCGGAACTGATACTCAAGCCTCTGAAGAGAGGTTCCAGCTAGCTAGTGCTGACGGCTCTGAGTTTTGGAAACACTTCAAACCAAATTCAGCTGCTTCTAAACAAAATGCTGCTGCCACAGTGAAGCAGCAACTTTGCTGGTGAGGCAGATGAAAACAGGAAACCCAACCACAATTAAGCAGGAAATGAACCAGGTGGAAAATACCCCTTGTGTCTCCTCCAGCTGGTTGGTTCCAACAGCCACCTGAGATTCCAGCTAACAAGATGCAACGTTTTTTTTGTTCACAACCTCTTTTTAAAGTGAGAGGACACAAGTCCAAACAGTCATTGTCATTATCTCTGGAAAACAGTCACACTAGTTATCTTAGGGCTCTGTTATTTTACTTGCAGTTCAGCCATCATCCAATTGCCGCATTTCTTGTGCTGTGAAATTAGTTCCTTGGTAAGAAACAATTTAATAAAGAATATCTTGACAGTGAATATGGTATTCCATAAATCCATGGACATCAGTGCTGGCGGAAGCTTCACGGACAAGTTCATATTCAAAATGCATGTCTACTCCAGTGAGGAGATTAGAAAACAAGTGCCAGACATCCCAGTCTTTGTGGTGACCATAAATACTGCCTCCGCCCATTTTCTTTTCTCTCCCTTGACAACTTTCCCACAACCAAGTTCTTGTTTGATGCTCAGAACCAACCCCAGGGCAATACTCCCAGCCAATCCCCTTCCATGCTGAGAGTTATTATCAATTTTTAAGTTACTTTTGATTTCATTATATTTTCAAATTTTATGAAAATATTTTATTTTCATAATAATAAAAATATAAGTTCTATTTTTTTTAATATTGTAAGTTAATGTTACCACCCCCAATATAAAATACCACATGAAATGACTATCATCACCACCCACAGCAACTTTGGTTATATGTTGAATGAAAAAGTGCCCCAAAAGTATCAAAGCACAGACCAAATTCAGTATTTTATAATGTGCAATCATCAATTGAAAACCAAATTTATTTATTATTTATTGTATGCCAGTCATGGAGTAAGCGTTTGGGATTCAAAGATACCCGTGCTTTCTGGGGGCTCAGTCTATGGAGGAAGTCAGGCAAGCAGATTAAAATACATTATGAGATACTTTATGAGTACATTCAAGAATATTATAAGATACATTATGAGTGCTTTTAGAGAGAAAGTAACAAAGAGATTTGAGGATCCAGAGCATGGATCCTGACCTTGAAGCTCATAGATGTATAACAACTTCCTGAATACATTACTAAACAAAACAAGTTGAACAGAGGCTTGAAAAGCCAATTCAACATTATTCAGTGCACTTACTGAAAATCCATTCTTAGTTCTCTCATGTAACATTTTTCTTACTTTCTTGTGCCATCAAATGACCCCAAAGCCAGTCTCCTTCATAATAGTTCATAATCTAATTCTAATGACTGTATATAAAATAGATAAACAACTAGGTCCTACTGTATAGCACAAAGAACTATATCCAACACCTTGTAATGGCCTATAATGAAAAAGCATAAATGAATCACTATGCTGTACACCAGGAATTAACACAGCATTGTAAATTGACTATACTTCAATAAAAAAAAAATAATAATACTTCATCTAGGATATGTCCTAGTGAATCTCTATTTTTACCCTATGACTGTGTTATTGACTGTGAAGAATACATAAATGCATGAGATAAAGTTTACATTATCAAAATCTGCATCTGGAGATAAAAGAAAAATGTATTTGCCTGGCTGGGGAAAAAAGAAAAAAAAAGCTAAAGAATCTAAGCTAATGTAGAATTATGCAGAGCAAACTGCAATTTTGCCACATTATAAAATTTGATTTAATTCCTCCACTGATCTTGAATTCATGTTTTCATTTCCCTATGAAATATAGTAATCTTAATTTTTGATGTTTAATTTGAGTACTGAGTGGAAAATACATACATGATTTTCAGTATTCGAAAACAATTTGATTGATGCTTTCAGTTGTTAGGTATTTTATCATAGTTAAAGACTTTAGAGGTTTTCTTTCACTGTTTAAGACCTTTCAAAACAATTTGATGATCTACTAATTAATACTTTTTTATGCTGGTCTCTACAGAACCTTAAGGCTTTGATATAAATCCCTTAATATTTTAAAATGTTATTATTTGGCTTAAAAAATCAATAGCATTTATCAGAGATCTATCACATTTTAAAAATATTCATTTGCATCACGATATTTCCTTATTGAGATTCAAATACTTGAATAAATAGATTAAGATGTTCTGTACTCTTCATTCTTATCCGTCTTCTCTTAATTCTTCTGGAGAGAAATGAAATACAACATTGAAACACCCTTTATTCCCTAACACAATGATAGAAAGCCAACATCTAATCTACAATGTGCTAGTATGCAGTTTTTGGAAAGGTGGTTGATTTATCTAACCCTCAGTTTCTTCATCCATAAAATGGTAAGAATTATGGCTATTTTATAAGTTGCTGTACTACATGAGTAATACACGCGAAGTGCTTTGCATCCTGTTTGGCAAACAGTAATAACTACCCAGCACATGTCAGCTTTTTAATTTATTATGATGATGATGATAATTATTTTTAGTTGGTTTCTCTATTATGAGTACTTTGTTGGTAGTTTGGAGTAAAACATGTCATGCCATGCTCAAATACCTAGGGTTTAAAATAAAGCAGAAAGAATAAATGATTTATAAAGTATAGTAATAAAGAAGTAGCATGAACATGGAATTACACATCACATTGCCTTTGTTTCTGCTGGATAAGTAGCAATCATGTGCCCTCTGCTAGGGTAGAATTACTGCCAACTAAATTACAGCTGGCAGGGAGCTGCAGCTGCATTCGTCCACATCGCAGGGAAGATGCCAAGTGCCGATGAAAGAAAGAGACCTACCGAGGCTAACAATCCCAAGACTTTTCTTTCTACTTTAAATCCCATTCCTGCCTATATTTAACTTCTTTTAACGTGGCAGTGTTCCTTTATTTTATATATATATACACACACACACACACACACACATATATAATACATGCCTTTATTTGACATTAATCCCCCAAATTAAAGTTTTTCCTACTTTAGAAATGGTGCCACTGTGAGGAAAGAAAAGTACTTATTTTAACTCATTGAAACAGAGTAGTAATTGGTTAATACACAAGCCTCCCTGAGTACCTTTGGACACTCATACACATATGCTGTGGGAAACATCAAGTAATTGTATTGATATCACTAAAAATCAAGGTTTTAGGGTGTTTAAAAGGAGACAAACTGAAAATTGATGACATCAAATAGAAACTGTAAACTTGACTTTGAAATGAAAATATCAGTAGTACTCAAGTTGTATTTTTATCTTATAAAAAATTATACATTTTGGGGCTCTGTTCACTGAAAAGGCTTAGAAATGATGAACAATCCAATGGCAATAATATCTCCAGATTATAGATTGTGCTCTTTATTATTTCCAATTAAAAGGAATTAGAACTCTGTGGAGAAATGTCTTACTTCCAACTCTCTGATAGGAAGTCTACCTCATAAGTGTGGATTCATTTTGTCATGCCAGAAAAAAATGGAAGTTATCTATGTTTTGTGTGAAAATGACTCAAAAGCCAAACTGAAGAAACTGTCATTGGTTCAAGACAGAACAATATGAGCATCAAAAGTGTTTAAAACCCTAAGTTCATAATGATTCAAGCAAACAAATAAACAAACATAAACCTCATTGATCACCTTTAGAGGACACTTAGAATCAGTAAAAGGAACGATTCAAACATTCAGCTGTACCTCCGCATAACCAAAAGTTGCTGACAGGAAGGATCTTTTTATAGAAGTATTCTAGCCAAAAATGGAGAAGAAATCTGAATTTTCAGATTAATGGATCTGGTAGATATAATTAATGACTAATAAAATTACAAAAAGAGAGAACAAGATGTTGGCTATCACCTGTTGGTGATAAATCACACCATCTGTGAAATAACCTAGCCCCAAAAGAGCAAAAACTCAATCTGTATACATCAGTTTACAGGATTTGTAAAAATGGGCTTCAGTCAAAAAAAGAAAAGGGAAAGAAAAATTAAAAGAGAGAGAGAGAGCAAAAGAGAAAATTATAAGTTTAGAGCAAGAGACTTAAAAGGCTTACCAATAAATTGCAATGTGTATATTTTCTTGGATCCTTATTCAAAAAAAACTTTAAAAACAAATCATAAATTGTTTAGACAAATGTAAACACTAACCATGTTTTGATGATTTTATCGTTAATTTTGTGGTATTGATAATTTCATGATATTGTAGTTAAAATTTAAGGAGTCCTTATGTTTTAGAGATACATGTTGAAGTATTTACAGACAGATAATGAGATATCTGGAGTTTGCATCAAGGGAGTTCATAGAGTGTGTGTTGAACAAGCTTGGCTGTGTGTTCAAATAACTGAAGTTGGATGATGACTAAATCAGATCCACTGTTGTGTTCTTCAACATTTGCACGTATGTAGAAGTTCAAAACATAAACACGAAATATCAGCTTTATATTTGACATATATTTTCTCCCCAAACACAGATGTAAAATATGAGATAATTCTTGGCCACTTTACTTTCAAAATTATCCCAAATCACTCCACTTCTGCCAATCGCTACCAGTGCTACCAGACCAAACTTCCATCACCTCTTTCTGGCCTTCCCCTCGCCTCCCTGCTTTCTCTCTTGCCCCTTGACAGTCTGTTCTCAATCCAGGAATCTAAAAATGTAAGGCAGGTCAGGCAGCCTGTTGCTCAAAACTCCTTAAGAGGATTTTTTTAAAATCATATTTGGAATAAACTTTTAAACAGAGCCTTCAGTGATCCTGCCCCAGACTATCTCTCCCACCTCATTTCTTACCACTCTTTTCACACTGTGCTTCAGCCACGTTCTGATTCCCAAACCTCTGCAGGCTTTGTGTTTGCTCTTGACCCTGGAACTCTCTTCATCTCACTGTTGGTGTGACTTGCCTCGTTGTGTCATTCAGTTCTTAGTTCAAAGACTACGTTCTCAAAGATGACTGCCCGCCTGCCTGATCTAAAAAAATACTGCCTCACACTCTCCAGCCACTTAACACGCTTCATTTTTTTGTATCGCACATTATTGCCATCTGTTTGTTTCTGAGCAGGGTCTCTCTTTGTTTACCCCGAGACTGTCACCTGACACACAGGGAATGCTCAACAAATGCCTGGTGAATAAGTGAATAAATGGGGGACTTTTAACTGATGAATAGCCCATTGATAGAATTTGCTTAAGTCCCTGTTGTGTATCACCTAAGCAGAGTGTTTGATATTTCACAAAAACATCTCATTTGATCTACATATAAACTGTGAGCTAGGCACTACAATACTTTTTATAGATAAAAATATTGAGGCCCATGGTGTTGAAAGACACACTCACATAGTTAAAAAAAAAAAACAAAACAGCACAACACGCACTCAAACCTAGATCTTTTAGTTCCAAAACATTTGCTCTTTTTGCTATATCTTTTTACCACATAAAAAGCACATCAGGTAGGTGCAGGCTTTCTGAAATAAATATATCAACCCTCTGTTATTACAAATACTAACACCAAGCTTTCTGATCAAAAGGAACAAGTGGGTCTGGCTTTACCCCCATTAGATATTTGTCTGTTTATTCACCACCATTGAAGTATTCTTTTAAAGCTGGTCTCTTTGGGGACTGCAAATCTCTGTTTGATATGTCCTTTCTATAAACCCACAAAAGAAACCAGCATTTACCTGATCCGAAATAATGGAAGTGCACAAAAATCAATAATGGGAAAAGAACAGCTACCCTCAGATTATGTTTTTCAGCAACAACAGCAGTGAAGAGGAAAAAGACATGGCTCACTAAGATGCTACTACTTTGTACTGACCTGATATTATTAGAATTTGCTCTCTGGGTAAAATTGACCTATTTCAGCATTAACTTGCTGTAAAGATGTAACCAAGGTTCACATATGCCTGTCTTTGATCTTCTAAGATCTATAGGAGCCAGACACAGAAATTTGGTGTCCTGGGTTCTGGTCCTAGATAGATTTTCTTGTACTTTCTGAGGAATGGTGTTGCAAAGCCTATTTTGCTATACAATATTACAAGAATACAATTAAATAAAGGGCCAAGATAAAGTTCAGAGAATGAAAAAGGCCTGAGAATGAAAGAGAGCACAGATTTGGAAAAGAGGAGGAAAGTATAATATTTAATTAGTAATTACATGCCTTGATGATTTTTTTTTTATAATTTCCTTCCAGATAGTCATATGCTTATCCCCACACTTTATGCAAGGAACAATGAAAAATGGATAATTTCATCATAGAACTAGAATTTTCATTGTCTCCAAAATCATTTATTCATTACAGATAATCTGTCTATGATTGTGGATGAATCTTTATATTACCCAATTGTAACGATTAAAAAACGACACCACGGCTTTCGTTTTCATTCTGAAGACGATGTTTTTGTACAGCGTGAGTCCTCCTATAGGCAGATGCTAAGACAGAATGAGTCACACTGCAAGCGACATAGGAGGAGATGCCCTTGAAGGATAAGTGGGAGATGGAACAGGATGAGGTATGAAAGGAGAGAGAGAGGAAGGAGGACTGACTGGGGAAGAAGAGCCTCCACCTGCAGTGCAGCTCTGGAAAGTCTCAGCCAGGCCCATGAGGAGTCCTCAGGCAAAGCATGCAGGTCAGAGAGGTCCTTGCACCAGCCCCCTTCCCATGTTCAGTTCCTCAGGAGCAGTGGGGAGCTTGGGGGGCAGGGGACCTCGCTGTGAACACTGTTACAGGTCCGAAGGCACAGTTACTGGACACTGTTAGCCAGCTGTGTTCCTTATAGCAGGTTCTCTTCAAAGGAATCTGAGTGGCGTGACTCTAGGGCCACCAGAAGCCTCAATGAACATGTTAATATCCAAGTTCTAAAAGTGACAATGACACCTAATATATAGAGTTTTGTCTTCAGTTCACTATTCTCCACATTCTGCATTATTTTGTTCATAGTGATGATTTGAAATATGATGAAGAGGTAGGTCAGACCACAGAGGCAGGTCTGGGTTACAAGTTTGGCAGGAATGACCAATCCGACCAGATTTAAACCTGCTTTAAGTTCTGTTTTACCGTTTCCTCAGCATACAAAGAGTATAAGTAATGTATACAAGAAAAAGGGATCAAAAAATAAAAATAGATAGATTCCTCATTTTCTTCATTCCTTAGATCCAGAGTATTGAAGAAGTTCAATGATTTTAACCACTAACATGGTCAGATGAGACCAACCTTGTGAGCTTGCTGCCCTTAGGTCATTAGGCTAGTGCAAGGGTCATGTTAACACACATATAAAGAAGCTCTTATTCTTTTATATCATGTACTCCTGCCCTCTATTACTTACTGCTTGATTAGGCTTACAGAATGCCCAGTCCTGGCCGATCAAAGATTGTGACACCCACATTTGTTCTTCTAGGTCTCCCTTACATGTGCAGACTTCTGAACTATCTATCTACAGTATATATCCCCATATCCAGGCTTTTCACATCAAACTGAACTCATCATCTTCCCCCACAATTTTTTTCCTCCTATATTATGTCTCAGTGGCACCATTGTCCATGCAGTCAGGCAAGCTGTATACATTAATTTTAGTTTTTTAAAAATAAGATAACTCTATCAGTATACCAGAAGAATGCTGAGGGTATCATGAATCAAGAAGGCATTTGATTCTTTTTTCTTTCTATTTTTGTGGTCTGCATGGAGAATTGCATGTTGCATGATAATAGGTATATGAGTGAATATCCAGAGTTTTAAGAAAATATTTGCTAATTCAATATAAAACAGACAAACAACCCAATCAGAAAATGGATCAAAGATCTAAATAGACACTTCTCCAAAGAAAACACACAGATGGCCAACAGGCACAATGAAAGATGCTCAACATCACTAATTATTCTAGAAATGCAAATCAAAACTATAATAAGGCATCACTTCACATTAGTCAGATGGCCATCATTAAAAAGTCCACAAATGATAGATGTTGGAGAAAGTGTAAAGAAAAAGGAATTCTCCTCACTGTTGGTGAGGATATAAATTGGTGCAGCCCCTATGGAGAACAGTAAGGAGGTTCCTTAAAAAACTAAAAATAGAAAAAAATAGACTTACTAATATGATCCAGCAATCCCACTCCTGGGCATGTATTAGGAGAAAACTATAATTCAAAAGGATACATGCATCCCAATCTTCATAGAAACACTATTTACAACAGCCAAGACACAGAAGAAAATGTCCATTGGCAGATAATTGGATAAAAAAGTTGTGAAATACATATGCAATGAAATATTAACCATAAAAAAGAATAAAATAATGCCATTTTCAGCAACATGGATGGACCTGGAGATTGTCATACTAAGTGAAGTAAGCCAGAAAGAGAAAGAAAAAATGCCATATGATATCACTTATATGTGGAATCTTAAAAAATGACACAAATGAACTTATTTACAAAACAGACTCATAGACACAGAAAACAAACTTACGGTTACCCGGGGGGTGGGGAAGGGGGAGGGAGGGATAAATTAGGAGTTTGGGATTTGCAGATACACACTACTATATATAAGATAGAGAAATAAGTTTTCACTGTATAGCACAGGGAACTATATTCAATATCTTATAATAGCCTATAATGAAAAAGAATATGAAAAGGAATATATATATATATATATATATATATAACTGAATCACTATGCTATACACCAGAAATTAACACATTGTAAACTGACTATACCTCAATATAAATAAGTAAATAAATACATACATATGTACATACATACTATATTTTTAGGCTTTATCTGTAAAAATATGTTCAGATTTGATGTACTACATTAATTGTTTTGTTTTAGCTAAGAGTCAGTCCTGTTGGATTCAGATCACAATTCCTGACCTGCACTCTCTGGGCAATTAATCCAATACTATTTTCATCTATAAAGCCTTTGCAGTGCCATTATGATTTTCACTGCTTATGCACCTCTTAGGTGTCATCCTGAAACATGGGCAGCTTTTCACTGTATGTCAAATCTCAAAGCCTTTGCTGGCCTTCTTCTCATTCACAACAAGCAGGTGCAGCTTTGTGGGATTCCCAGGACTTCATACAGTGATTGAAAGAATTCCTTCTCAGGATGCCTCTTCTCCATGGCCCACTCTTGACTTTCTAGTTTTCAGAGTTCCTCCTTAGTGTTGCCTCTAGAAAGCCAGTGATTTATCCTCCCCGTATTGCCTCATAGTAACCATAGCTGTTTCCATCTTGTAGCAAAGCACCAAGGGGGGGAGACTGGAGGACCATTCACAACTGCCACGATCTCTGATCAGTGTAGGATAGGGAGAGACAATAAGACTTTGCCCTGCTGGGGCAGTTTCCCATGTGCCAGAGAGGAAGGGATGTTGCCCCATTAAAAAAAATCAATATGCTGTTTTCACAAGGTAGGTTGAAAGAAGGTATATAACTACGCACATAACAACAGTGCAGTTGGGAGTTAAGCTATAGATTTGTGGTAAAGTCCTAAAGGAAACGTTCTATATAGAGACACTGAAGTGGGGACTTCTTACTGGGGAAAAGAATTTCCTTGCCTGGAATGAGAGAATGAGGGCCTTAAGCCACGAAGAAGAAAATCAGGCACACGATTTTTCAAAGAATATTTAGTGTTGAATTTATCATCATAACGAGGAACTTTTTAAAATATGTACTTATTTATTTCTTAATAGAGGTACTGGGGATTAAACCCAGGACCTTGTGTATGCTAAGCATGCATTCTACCACTGAGCTACACCCTTCCCTCTAAAGAGGAAAATTTTGAATGGAGTGAAAGCTACCTTCAAATTGTGAGAGTGATAAATACATTATTTGTAGACTCAGTGAAATGTTTCAAAGCTTTTATTTCTTAGTAAAAATGAGACCAGCGCTCGTGAGACACAGTAAAAGAATTCCATTGCCTTTTAAGACAGAGTTTTAGAAAAACTTGAAATTTTGTGAGAAATTAGGCAGCATTGTAAAATGATAATTTCCTTATTTTGAACGTTTCAAGAAGATAGTCCAGCAGAAGCTGGACGACCACCTGACAGGAATTACGTGAAAGGGACCCCTGCTCTGGGAGTAAGACATCAACAGACAGTAAAATCTCTTTCAGCTCTGAGAGGCTAGAATGATTAAACTATCAGAACAAAACCATCTGCAAGGAGATAAAATTCAGAACAAAAGTAGTAGCTCAAAAACATGTAAAACGTTGAATAAAGAAACCTTAAAGAACAGTATTCCTTGATTTTCAAACTTCAGATTAATAGTATAAGTGAAAATTTTCCCACCTAATCCCTTAAATAAAATACAGGTAGTATTGTCTCTTACAAGCCAATGAAGTTCCATTTGGTTTATGAATAATAAATAATAGAGCACCTAGCAGGCTAAATTTATGTTAAGAAGATAGTTTCCATAATACACAGATAAATGTATTGATGATTAATTAGCTTAAAGACTTATTTAACATTGCTGATTGTGTGATATGTGAATTAATAGAAGCTTATGCCACAATTTTTAATATATGACTAATATTTTTAAAAGCATACTCATTAGCCACTTCTTTTTTTACTTGAATTGCAAATAAATAATAATGAGTAATTTGATTTCATTATCTATGCAAACTGTCCTAATTTCTTAAAATTCAAGACTCTTCAATAAATGCCAGTGAATCTACTTAGTCTTCGCATTCCCATTAATTTCTAAGATATCCCCCCAGAATGCACTTATTTGCAGTCTTGCAGTCTTCCTTCTACCAAGACTTACTGGCCACCTAATATATGCCAGATACTTCAATAGGCATTGGAATATAAAATTAAGGATATAGTCACTCTCCTTAAGAAATCGACAGCCTAGAATAGGTAGATACACAAGTAAAAGTGCAGTAGTCATAATGATAATTATTTTGGCTTCCTAATGTGTGGATTACACTGTGCTGAAATATTTTAATGTACTTTTTAAATTTGAGGTCACAACACTACAAGGTAGAACTTGCTTATCTAAACCAATTAAAAATTACAGGGGTCCGACAGTAGTACTACAATCCTTATCATCTGCAGTGAGTGCTGTATAAAAATTACTAGTGAGCACAATGAAGGGGTGTGTGGCAAATTCACCGTCCACCATTTTGGGGGCATGTCATTCTTCATGGAAAAGACAGGGAGGTTGGGACACTTAGAAACCTGAGTTTTCTGCTCTACCATAAAACTGGGATTCTGTACAAAATTTAGTTTCCACAAACCAAATGTTCTTAAACAAGTCTGAAAAAGAACTGGATCATTTGCGGAGAGAGGGAAGAGGCAGAAAATTTCTACTTTGATGATGTACATCAGCAGAAAACGTGTAGTTCTAACACTAACAGCTTCTCCATAAAGTACTTAGCTTTCTAATCTGGCAGCCACCCAGTTACAGCAGACACGGCTTGTCCTGGAGCCAGCAGCCACAGGGGTAGTTTCCTGGATCTGCAAATCACGGTAGAGGCAGCAGCTCCCTTGACTTTGCTCTGTGCCCTGGTTCTGGAAGTTTTCCTAAAGCTTGGCTGGGAGTCCTTTTCTTCATCCTTCCTGAAAATACTGTAATCTCTTCCTAACAATACTGTGAGCGGTTCATAAATTCCTTTCTGCTGAAACTAGAGTGTTTCTACTATCCTATAACTAAAGGTTCTGGTTAACACTGAGCACTCAACCCAGTCTGACGACAAGGGAATAGATATAAAGAAGGGACCCTGGAAAAGGTGACTTCTGTGGTGAACCTTGGAGAGAGAATCCAAGAAAAGAGGTCATTCCTGTACTACTAGAGTGTGAAAATGTGCAGATGAATCAGAAGACACATCCAGGGCACTACACGCAGTGGAATATTCTCTATTGACAAGGTATTGCCTTGAAGTTTTATTTTTGACACGGTATTCCTCCTTAAAATAGATGCAAAATATCTTCACCATTTAATTAAAGCTTTCTCAGTTGTGCTGGCATCAAAAGACTCAACAATAGAATCTGATCAATGTAATTATAGCTTGTCTGCTGTATGATTAAGGACATGTCTATTTGACAAAAGCATCTCTGAAGTCACGAAATTTCAGGTCAAAATGTTTTTTTTCTTCTGCTATGAATTCCATTATATACTATGCAGATCATCAATAAAATCAATGATTTGCCCAAATAGATGGCCTTTTATTGGTCAACATGTTTAGACACATGTTCAAATGTATCCAGTTTTGTTCTCTCTCTTTTAACCATGATTCCTTCCCAAGTTTTGCTCTCAGAGTTCAACAGTTTATTTCCCTATTCAATTAACTTCCCTAACCTCTGTGCCTTATAAAGCCAAATAACAGAAGCCCCTAACAGCCCCACTCTTTTCCACACTGTGGAACACGTAGTCCAAAGGGTTAAATAATTTGCTCAGTTCACGTAGAGTCAAAACCAGCATGGTCTGCATGCTCCAGAGACCTGACCTTAACTACTAAGTTACATGGTCACATTAATATCCAGGAGAAAAAAACAGGAAGATAACTGAAGATCCCTACAAAGAAGAAGCATTAAGAATGTACGTATTAGTAGCTAATCTGAATCAAACTACTTATTCCGCTCTGAAAATATGTTCAACCAAGGACATAGTGTTCCTAAAACAAGATGTATCTGACCATTAGACCCAGCACTACTAGCAAATACAATAACATGAATCTTTACATGGATTTTCTTATTAAATATAGTTTTATGATTTAAATGTGAAACAGAATGGAAGGATGTGCCAAAGGAAAGAAAAGCAATTGTTAACGGGGAGGAAAACTGGTTAATAGCAACAGAATCTTAGACTGATAGTAAGTCTTAAAAGCGTTTGAAAATATAAAATGGTTGCTTTTTATTCATCACTATTTTTTTTTTAATTCCAGAAGCATTTTGTTTCGTTTTGGTTTTTTGTAACTTGTTATCACCTCAAATTCAGTGAACACTGAGTCATTTTATGATAGCTTAAAAGTGGGGGTAATAATGCATTTTAGTGCAGCTTTTGGAATTATTTTTTAACTACTTTTTTATTGTTCTGCAGTGAATGTAATAAGGCAAAACTCTTCTATTTTCAGAAGAAAATAACATGTGAATATAGTAAATCTTTTTAAAGATATCACTAAGAAAATTTAAGTGTTTTGGAGTAATTTGAGAAAAAGAGCCTTGTTCTTCCATAAGGTATCCTTGGGAGTTACTATCAAAGTAGAAGTTATCACAAAGGCAAGACTTTGCTCGTTCTCCTCACAGCCAAAAGACGGAAATTCTGTTCTGTCAGATTTCAGGTTGTTATTGGGTTGGATTTACAGGTGGGTGTGGTCCTGTGAGGACCTGCATTGATGCACTACCTGTGGTTTTGATTTCCTACCTCTCCATAGCAAACTTAAACAGATCTGAAAATTAGACCTCTCTCTGGCCAGCTCCTTCACTCCACAGAGCAGCATCAAAAGCTGAGACAAAGTCACTAATTTCTGTATCCCTTAAGCAAGTGCTGTAAACACATCAGAATAGTACTTAGCAAAGAAGGAAATTCTTCTTCATATAATATATTTAAAGTATGACTATTAAAACCAATATAAATATAAATTTGCTTGTCTTTGATCTGTATGTTTGTGTTACTAAAAATGAGAATGGCTTAGAAAATATGTTTTGAAGGTTTACATCTTAAAATAAGAATTAAAGATAAAAAAACACAAATTTTTTTCTATATAGCACAGTGAACTACATTCACTATCTTGTAATAACCTTTAATGAAAAAGAATATGAAAATGAATGTATGTATGTGTAGGCATGACTGGGACATTGTGCTGTACACCAGAAATTAACACAACATTGTAACCGAATATACTTCAATAAAAAAAGGAAAAAAAAAAGAATTAAAATGCAAGAGTAATTCTGCTTGTGTTACTCTGAGCGAACAAATTCATGAAAAATAAAATCACACCTGCAAGTTCATGACTGCTTGATCTAGAGGAAAGTTACAACCTTCCCTACTCATGGGCTGCTTGCTGTGAAGCTAGTCACGCTCTGAAACTCTAGCCACACATCAAATCACATTAGGCTGAACTGTCATTTAGATTATTCCCTGTACCAGATTACCTCACCCACTTGTGAAGATACCGTTTCTGTATTATTTTACATAAACGATACACAATGCGTTTTGTGTGGCTGGTCAAAGAAAATTCTGATAGCTCCCACATTGCAGATTAAAAGAATTGACAGCTCTTGATCTCATAGAGAAAACTGTGAGTTATCATTCCCATTTTGTCTTAAATTACAATATTTTTGAACCTTATGTGCAGTGTTACCCTTTGTTCACACGGGCAGCTTTCCATAGATGTTCATAATTGTTTTCCTGAAAGAAATAAATAAATAACTCTACTTTGGTTTAACGGTGCCCTGCGTCGTTTATAAGACAGTGCTATGAACTCAAAAGGACTCTTCTCATCTTATACATACGTAGTAAGCTGTTTAACAAGACAATGAAATCCAGTGGTTTAGGGTAAAGGTATGGGCAGTGTTCAAACACTATTTTGTGCAAACTCTATTTTGTGCAAACTCTATTTTGTAGGATCAATTCCTTCTCCTAAATATTGGAAACTGTGCTTTCCTAATGTTTTGTTTTTTTATCCCCTAAGGTGCTAATCACATTATATGCTGTTAAGGAATAGAAATATTATAGGTGGTTTCCAACCGGAGGGAGTTGGAGGAGACTTTAGTAAATTATGTCAGAACAATATATTTAATTCCGTACGAAAATCCCCCAGGGGATAGCACAGTGTGGGAGAAAAATATATTCCATTATTTATACACGAAAGTAAATCAAATACATAAAGGAAACATAAACATACAGGGGTATTTTTAAAACAAACAAAAAAATAGATTTAGAGGTAAAAGATAGCAATCATTCTTACCACTTCTAGAGATTCTTACCTAGCAGTGAGTCTGGAATACAGTCAAAACTTAAGATTTCCCACCAGCTATCACCCTATCTTCTGTCATGTTGATAATCAACACCATGAAAAGTGTCAAGAAATCTCCAGCGAAGTTAAATCTCTAATGCACACTCTGAGACCTATTAAATGATTTTTTACTTAATAGAGATGGTATGTAATGTTTTTCCTCTGGTGCATCATGCACTGGCCAACAAGAATGACCAAGCAAATGCCTCTCTTCTCACAGTCCAAGAAAGTATCCCAGAGTAGAACAACACTGAAACAATAGTGACATCTAGCAGCAAACATAGTCAGTATGATCTATCTCACATACGCCTCTTTCAAATGCATCACAATATAATTAATTCAAGGCACCTAGCCTTTATTCAAGGTGACAAGTACAATAATTATTTATCAAATGCCCCTTTAAGTAAATGTCTTTTATAAAGTAACCAAACACAAATCATATTTGATTTCTGCCTCCCAAACTACACCTCGTTTTCAGTATTCAAATGAGGGCCACGATTGGCTTTGATTTTAAGACGCATTTTTACAACAGGTGCTGTTGTATTATTGAATCTATAAGCATTGCAGATTAGCTTTCACATGATGCATCTTAAAAAATAAAAGCTACCTCTCTGCTAGCATATTTGACTTGCTGCTTCTAAGGTGTAATTTATTTCACTCACATGGCTTGGAAATAAACAAATTTGATATCTACTTTAGAGAAATAGGATGTAATGGGAAGCACAAAATTAAAGTTAAGATAATTTTAAATAGAAAAATCATTTCTTGACTATTAATTGACAGATATTTAAAGCTATCTAAGAATTTTATTCTGCAGCGTAAGTGGAGCAAGACTGTCTCATTCTTTTCTTTAAATAGAACTAGAGTTTGAGCCATATGACTTGCCTACAGACTGGACAGTTTACTTGGTTTTTATTTTGCTTAACCATAGATGTTCCTTCTGATTAGTGTAAGAATGTGATTCCAAGTTGCTTTAGTGAAGAAAAAAAAAGAAATCTGGAGAGAATCCCTGCACTTGTGCCACTCTCCACTGTTAAGATCCCAATGTCGACAACTTAATGTTGTAGAAAATCAGACCTGGCTGACACTGGAGTTTATATATTACATTAAAATATTTTCCAATTATCCCTGTTACTCCTGCCCACTGAGGAAAAAAAAAATAGTTTTTCCTGTGTGGCAGCAAACATTAAACTTTCTGTTTATCAATACTCCATAAAGATAATAAAATATATTTTATTCTGCAAAAACTCACCAAAATATGATGGATGAACTGCCAATGCAAAGGAAAGAAAAGGAAGGTATGAGCAAGCCAAACTATAAAATTATGTCTTGCTCTTTTAAAAAATGCTATTTGAGAAGTCTGGGCAAAATTAAAAGAAAGTCTCTCCCTTGCAGACAGTATGTTACTATATGTAGAAAACCCTAAAGGCTCCACCAAAAAACTATTAGAAAAAATGAATTCAGTAAAGTTTCAGGATACAAAATGAATATACACAAAGTTGTTGCATTTCTATACACTAATAATGAATCATCAGAAAGAGAAATTAAGAAAACAATCCCATTTTCAATTGCATCAAAAAGAATAAAAATACCTCGGGATAAATTTAATCAAGGAGGTGAAAGACTTGCACTCTGAAACTAAAAGATATTCATGAAAGAAACTGATGATGGCACAAATAAATAGGACCTCTTGTGCATGGACTGGAACAATTACTATTGTTAAAATGCTCGTACTACCCAAAGTAACACAAAATTCAATAAAATCCCTATCAAACTACTCATGGCATTTTTCATCTAACTAGAACAAGTAATTCTAAAATTTGTATGGAAACACTGAAGACCCTGAATAGTCAAAACAATCTTGAGAAAGAACAAACTGGAGGCATCACACTTCCTGATTTCAAACTATAATACAAAGTTACAGTCATCAAAATAATTTGGTGCTGGCACACAAACAGGCATATAGATCAATGGAAAAGAATAAACAGAATAGAGAGCCCAGAAATAAACCTACGCACACATGGTCAATTTACCTACAACAAAGGGGCAAGAATATACAATGGGGAAAAGACAACCTCTTCAATGAATGCAATACATATATGAATACATAGCAAAAGAATAAAACTGGACTACTATCTTGCATCAGACAAAAAACTCAAAATAAAGACTTGAACATAAGACCTGAAACCATAAAACTCTTACAAGTAAACATGGGCAGTCCACTCTTTTACATTGGTTTTAGCAATATTTTTCTGGATCCGTTTCCTCAGGCAAGGGCAGCAAAAGCAAAAATAAACAATTGGGACTACGTCAAACCAGAAAGCTTTTGCACAATAAAGAAAACTATCAACAAATCAAAAAGCCAACGTACTGAATAGGAGAAGATATTTGCAAATGATGTACTCAAAAGGGGTTAATATCCAAACTATATAAAGAACTCCTACAACTCAACATCAAAAAAAAAAATATTAAAATATGGGCAAAGGACTTGAATAGACATTTTTCTGAAGAAGACATACAGATAGCCAACAGATACAGGAAAAAGTCTAAAGAGTAAAAAATTTTCAAAAGACTTTAAGACTCAAATAACAAGCACTGGCTAACATGTGGAGAAGGGCAACACTCATGCACTGTTGGTGGGAATATAAATTGATGCAGCCACTATGGAAAACAGTATGAAGGTTCCGCAAAAAGTTGAAAATACAACTACCATATGACCCTGCATTCCAAGTCTAGCTATTTATCTAAAGAAAATGAAAATGCTAACTCGAAAAGGTATCTGTAACCCGACACTCATTATTGCATCACTATTTAAAATAGTTAAGGCATGGAAACTACCGAAGTGTCCATTGATGGGTGAGTAGATAAAGGAAATGTGTGTATACATATATAATATACACCACGTTTATTATAATATATATGTATCATATATAATATGCTTAAATAATTATTATATATTATAATTACATATTATATTACATATAATTATATATTATACCATATACCATATCATATATTATATAATTATTATAACTTAAATAATTATTATCATTGTAATTATTTACTATATTATATATTTATATATTTAATATATTAATATATGTTTTATATATTATAATTATATAATATATAAATTATAATAGTATAATTTACATATTATATATAATACATATATACATTTGAATATCATTCCAGCATATGAAATAATAAAATCATGCCATTTGTGACAACATGGATGGACCTAGGGGGTATTATGGTAAGTGAAATAAGTCAGACAGAGAAAGACAAACATTGGATAATTTCACTTACATGTGGAATCTAAAAAAACAAAACAAACGATCAAACAAAATAAAACAGAAGCCACCAACGCATAGATATGAAGAACAAACTGGTGGTTGCCAGAAAGTTAAGAGGGTGGGGAGATGGGCAAAATTAGGAAAGAGGGTTAAGTACAAACTTCCACTTACAGAATAAATAAGTCACAGGGATGTAATGTATAGCATAGGGAATATAATTAATAATATTGTTACAACTTTGTATGGTGACAGATGTAGTTAGACTTATCGTGGCGAACATTTTGTAATGTATAGAAATACCAAACAACTATGTAGTACATCTGAAATTAACATAATATTGTAAGTCAATTATAGTTTAATGAAAAATACGTAAAATAAATAAAAAGCATTTTTTTAAAAAGCAAGTCTACCCCTCTCTCCATTGTTTTATTAATTGAAAAGTAGCAAAACCATGTGAAGTTTCATAGTGGTGTGGTTTTAATTTTCATGAATTTGGCAAATGCTGAGAAGCTATTTCATTGGAGAGGAAAAGCTTATTTCAAGTCAGCTGAGAAGAAAAGAAGGAAATGAGACCTGAGACGGATTCCAGGCTCCACAAGCAGCTCTTAAAGACATACACCATCTGAAGAACAAGGCTGAATGTCTTTCCAGCGAGACCAGTTCTTTTCCTTGATCTGTTAGCACAGATCTTCAAAACTAGTCTGCACAGATAAGAAAAATGACTACACCCTCGGGAAAAAAAACAAACAAATCAGCATTTGAAAGGAAATGGAGGGGACCAAAGACAAGCGAGAGAAAACAAGCAGACAAACACATAGTAAATAAGCCCTATGACCAAAAAAAGAAAAAAAAGGTGGAAGAAGTGCATGACACTGAGGAAGAGCAGGATAAAATCCTCTAGACTTAGTAACAGTGATTATTGATTAATAGCTAACATTTTGGTACCTTATTATGGGCTAGAAACTCTTCTGTGAACTTTTACAAACTTTTTTTTTTTTTTTACAATTTACATTTACAAACTCATTTTCTCTCTATCACAACCCTATTAGCTAGATGCTATTATTAAGTCTATTTCACAGATCAGACAGCCGAGATACAGGGAAGTCAAGAAAGTGACATAAATATATTCAGCTATTAGGTTGTGAAGTTAAGATTCATACCCAAGCAGTGCTACACTATTAACCACTGGACTAGAGTACATCTCAAATCCATCAGTTATTTTCGTGCGCCAGGCACTGATATAAGCAGGTACACCTGTTTACCTCACAATACTATGAGGGAGGCATATATCTCTATCTTACAGGTGAGAAACAGGCTTAGAGAAGAAAGCCCCAAAGCCTGGTGGCTTAACACAATTGCAGTGTTTTCTTCATACTGCATTCATAAAGTAAAAACAATGTTATTTCATGATTCTTTGCTTCTGATAAAGAACTATCATTAAAGAACTGAAATCCATCTCTGTATTTCCTGTCACCATCAAACAAAAAATGTATTATTAAAAAGAGATCCTAGTGTGGAGATTCCTCAAAAGACTAGGAATAGACTTACCATATGACCCAGGAATCCCACTCCTGGGCTTGTATCCAGAAGGAACCCTACTTCAGGATGACACCTGCACCCCAATGTTCATAGCAGCACTATTTACAATAGCCAAAACATGGAAACAGTCTAAATGTCCATCAACAGGTGACTGGATAAAGAAGATGTGGTATATTTACACAATGGAATACTACTCAGCCATAAAAACTGACAACATAATGCCATTTGCAGCAACATGGATGCTCCTGGAGAATGTCATTCTAAGTGAAATAAGCCAGAAAGAGAAAGAAAAATACCATATGAGATCGCTCATATGTGGAATCTAAAAAACAAAAACAAAAACAAACAAACAAACAAAAACAAAGCATAAATACAGGACAGAAATAGACTCACAGACAGAGAATACAGACTTGTGGTTGCCAGGGGGGTGGAGGGTGGGAAGGGATAGACTGGGATTTCAAAATTGTAGAATAGATAA
This sequence comes from Camelus ferus, assembly GCF_009834535.1. Classification (NCBI taxonomy): domain Eukaryota; kingdom Metazoa; phylum Chordata; class Mammalia; order Artiodactyla; family Camelidae; genus Camelus; species Camelus ferus. The sequence goes on along the minus strand of NC_045705.1, from coordinate 11,189,734 downwards.
ACAAGATTACACTGTATAGCACAGGGAAATATACACAAAATGTTATGATAACTCAGAGAGAAAAAAATGTGACAATGAGTGTGTATATGTCCATGAATGACTGAAAAATTGTGCTGAACACTGGAGTTTGACACAACATTGTAAAATGATTATAAATCAATAAAAAATGTTAAAAAAAAAAAAAAAGAGATCCTGTAACTAATGGAGGGAAGACAGATTTCAGAGCCTGATCTCAGCTTGCCCATGTCCTGGCTGTGTACTCCTGGGAGAGTTTGCTAACATTGTCGAGAATCAGTTTCCTTAAGAAAATGGAAAGGATTGATACCTTTCTCATAGTATTGCAGAAACTATTCAAGATCAATTATAAAATATGTTTATCCTATAGAGAGTGCCCAGTAAATGGAAGCCAGTTTGAATTTTTAATTATTTTATTTATCTGTGCTTTTATTCTAAGGATGGCTATAATTTATAGGAGATCCTCAAAGAAATTTTAAAAGTTTCCAGGAAGAGTATGAAAGCCTGAGACAGACTGGCTGGCTGGTTTTCTAGACAGATATTCATCCAGTAGAAATGTTACCCTTTAATAAGCTATTTTGAAAGGCAAGGGCTCTACATAGGGAAAAAATACATAGAATATCCACCATCAGCATTATATAAATAACAATAAAACTGGACCTTCTGTCATAGCCGAAGAAAAGGTTTTAAGTATTTTTCCATGGTTTCACAACGTTGCTCAGTGCATCAGGGTCTTTCTTCTGTTGAAGTGTCTGGTGGCTGGAACTGTCTGCTCTAAAAATTTCACGAGCTCTACTCTTGAATATGCTATTTGGCAGTTTTTCTTTTGCCCTCCAAGCACAACTGAATTATCTCTTCTGAAAATCACATCTCTGACTCTTAGGCATCAGTGAATGAGATGGAGATTTGGAATACAGTGGAAGCCCACTTGCCCGCAGGAATCATATTAAAGAAAACCCTCCGCTGGCAAGAATCCATTTAAGCTGTTTCTCCCAAAGGAAGGGGTACAAGGCCCATTGCCTAAGAAAATTAAAGTAAAATTGAGGAAAGGGTTGTAAGTTATTCTTCAGGGGATCATTCTGTAAAAGCAATGGCCTCCATAGGTATTGGCTTTTATGGGACAGTCTTGTTTTCCTGGAATTTTATATTTTTCAATTAAACCATTCTGTTAAATGCATAACTAAAGTGATTTTACTCCTACAATTTTTTAAGACTTTTAAGACAATTAGTTTATAATTTTAAAAAAATTACCTGGTCACATACTCTGATTTTAGGATCACAATATTGTCAATACATGTAAAAAACTAGCACCGTGATAGGATATTTTCCTATAGAGTTAGTCAATTTTCATCCTGATCAGAAAACAAAAAGGAAATTATGCTTATGACTAGTCTTTTCAGATAAGCCCAGTGAGAAAGGAGTTTAAAATACTTATTGTTTATGCTGCTTGGAAACTTAACATTTTCTTGCCTTTTAAAATTGTATATTTATGGTTGATAAAGTGACTTACAATTTCTTATTGTTGAATTGTCATAGACTGATAAACTGACTCAGAAAAAGAACTTCAAGTCTCAAATGCAGAAACTGAAATTAAGCTACTATGCAGAGGGGTTTTTCTATTTCGATTTCAGTATAGAAATATTCTTAAAAGCTTTAAATCGAGCCCCTTGAATACTATGTACTGCCAGAACCAGCTCAAAACCAGAATTTTCTTTACAAGTTGAGAAAATCTTAACAAGAACTCTTCTTCATTCTCTCTCTTTAGTTTCCAAACCCAACATAATTTGACTTTTTTTTTTTTACAGTCTTGATTAAAGAAAATTCGATAATGAGTTGAGCCATATATTTCTACTGTGGTAAAAACACTTGACATCTAAGATATACCCTTAGAATGAATTTTTAAGTGCACACTGCAGCATTGCCAACTGCAGATGCTGTGTTGTACAATCTCTAAAACACGTTCACTTTCATTACTGGAAACTTCACACGCATAGAACAACTCCTGGGCTCCCCTTCCTCCAGGCTCTGACAAACACTGTTCTACATTATGAGTTGGACGATTTTAGATGCCTCATGTAAATGGAATCATGTAGCATCTGCTCTTCTGTGACCAGCTCATTTCACTTAGTATAATATTTGCAAGATTCATTCATGTTGTCGCATATGGTAGACCTTCCTTCTTTCTTTAAGGCTGGTATAAAATCTAAAAGAATAAAGCGTTACTATAGTCAACAGGCAATGTGGGTAACCTCACATGGAATAGCAATGGGTGTTGTAACTAATCAGTGTCCTTAATTATATGCTGGTCATCTTGGAGTCTATGGAATAGCTACTGTTTCTAAATCATACAGTGAAAAGTATGAGGCTGGATTTTTTTTTTTTACAGTTTTTTTTTCTCCCCCATGGAAAGGCATAATTATCCAGTCATTCTTAGTGGAGCTTATTCTGATTGACAAATGTTACCATAAAACTCACTTAAATGGGCAGGTAGCAGTTACATCAGTAACATTATGTTTTGGTAGGAAAGTCTCATGGAGAAAAAGGGATTCCTCTCTTTCCTCAGCCAAAGAACTTATCCTCCAGCATTCTGGTAAGCTAAAAACACACACAAGGCAAATGCATCATCTTATCTGTAGACACTGTTTATGTATTTTTTTCTCCTTAAAAAAAGTTAAGGTGAACATGGGGCAAATTGAAAAATTGAGGCAAGTCCTCGACCCTTCAGATCATCTAGTACAGAGCTATCCCTCCAAGTTAGAACAAATCAAACCATCTCAGACAGAGAGGGCTCTGGGAAAAGTCCTCTGCTTCACTTACCAAACTATCTTAATGCTTCCTCTGTTGCTCCACAATCACATGGCATTTTCAACTGTAAAGAATTTCTGTTACAATGGATCAGCCAGGAGATTTCTTATACCATCTCTTCTTCATTATGAGGGGAAGGTGAGTTACAAGCAGGAAGGAGGGAGATGTGGACTCACCCATCCAGAGGGTCGTGAGGGTTGAATTCATGAGACAAAAAAGCAGAACAGTTGTACTGAATTAAAGACTAAAGGCATGAAAGGAAGAGTGAGACAGTGGGAAGAAAATAAACATGGGATTTGTATGACGGAAGCATTATGCTGTACACCAGAAACTGACACAGCATTGTAAACCGACTATACCTCAATTAAAAAAAAAAAAAGAAAAGAAAAGAAATAGTGGAATCAACAGATCTGGGTGTATACATGCATTCTGCCACCTACTAGCTGGGTGACCCTGTAAACACATTTTTCAAGTATCTGCTTCCCCCTCTGAAAAAATGTATCTAATAACACATGAAGGATGTTTTTGAGGACTAAATTTTAGCAGCACAGAATACAAAAATGAATATATGTACACATATGCATGACTGGGGCATTGTGCTGTACACCAGAAACTGACACATTGTAACTAACTGTACTTCAATTAAAAATAAATTAAATTAAATTAAAAAATAAAATTTAGCACCACATCACATATTATACAGCACAGACTACACACATGAAAAAAAGTTTATCTTTGCATTGTTCAACCTTTTTTGTTATAGAGATTCCAATGGTTTTAGAAGAAATTACAGCTTTTAGAACTATCTGTCTAACTATATTCCTAATTTCCAAACAACCACTTTTGTTTTGGACAATATGAGTATCTTCTTGCTTCAAGGAACTATTTCTTCTGCCTGGATCTAAACCACCACCATAATCCATTCATCCCCTCCTCCTGGTTAATTATTTTTATTTTTACTTTCTCAATGTAACTGTTACTTCTCAAGGATCATTTCCCTATTGACAGACCTCACTATCTAGATAAATTTAGCCCCTCTTTCACAGGTCTCACAATAAACTGAGTTTTATCCTCTCTGTTTATACTTTCTTCATACATTCATCCATATGTGCTGAGCATTTATTATAATTATAACTAATTCATGTATGTAATCTCTTGTTTTATGTCACCTCCCAAGCATTGCATGCACCTAGAGAAACAGTTTAGAATACTTTTTTATACGTTCACATCTAGAGTGCTGCTTGCTATAGGAGGGTCAATAAATACTTATTGTTTATGGACGTTGAATATTTTATATACACAACACAGAATTTTAAGATAATAAATCTTATTTTACATCATTTAACATCAATATTCTAGCCAATGTTTGATAATTAAAGGATCTATGGAAATAATCAAAAGCACAAAATTAGAATCATAATTTATTCCAAGTCAAGTCCTCAGAGATTAGACACACATTCTCAGGATGTTTATGACTAAGAAAAGCCCCTCTCTCATTCTCCTCCCTCCAATCTCTCTCTCTTTCATATACACATTACACACATATTTACAGAAAAGCATTAAGAGTATATACTTGGGGTAGATAATCATTGCAGCCTTCAGTTCTGTGCAAAATGTGCAGTTACAGACAGGAAAGCATCATCTAGAAGGCAACTAAAAATGGATGAGCTATACTGTAATTCTGAAGAGTTACTTATTAGAAACTCATTAGAAGAACCCATTTATTCTTAGACATTTTCTTAAGCCATTTTTATTACACTCAAGGTATTAAGACAAGCCCATAATAGCCTTGTAATTAGGATACTGTATCAGTCATTAAAATAGAAGAAAAGATTTACAAATAAGAAATATATAAGTTGAGACAATTAATGGACAACTTGAATGGAGTTGCTTTTTCTTCTTTCAGAAATGCTAAATTTTCTTAACAAAAAAGGACAAATAAAATACAGTGCTCTAAATATGTGTGACCATGAAAACAAGAAAAGCAGTCTTGTAACACTTGTACTATTAGCATAACAGGCGCCATTGCTTCTCTTTGACAACCTCTGCCAAGACGTGCCTACTCCCTTCCCTAGCTTTAAGGAACAATTTCCTCTAAGAAATACTAGTGCAGCATAACCCTTAAATAATTTTTTTATTGAAGTATAGTCGATTTACAAAGTTGTGTTAGTCTCTGGTGTACAGCATGGTGATTCAGTTATACACACACACATGTATCTTTTCCACATTCTTTTTCATTATATGTTATAGTTAGAATCTACAGAGAAATTAACACCTTGTCAATCTAGAACAATAATGACAACCATTCCTCATATGCATGTCTCCTAAAAAAAGAAGAAAAAGAAAAAAAGAAATGACAGGATTTAACATAGCATAAGAGAAATGAAAGTAACTCCATTTAGCATCTTTAAATTCTGCTTCATTTACTCCAGCACTCTTCTCACTTCTAATTAGAGATGATTATAAAACATCTTGGCCTTAGGCAAATAAGGCTAAATCTGATATTATTAAATGGCTTGTCTTCTACTCTGAAGGGAAACCCCAAACCCAAAATTGCTAAACCTGGTGAGGAAATTGGCAGACAGACTCGATAAGCACTTGCTTTGTGGGCAATCCATGGGATGGCTACTCAATGCTACATTACCTTTATAAAGAACATAGACATTCTAATACTTAAATTCCTAAGATTATTTGATACAAGTGCTATTAATATAAAAATCACTCTAATTTCTAGACAATGAACAGCTTTAGAATGTAGTTCAGTCCACTCAGAAGCTGATCTGCTTTAATTTTGTGGGTTTCTAGCATTTGGATTTGTGTTCAGGCTGTAAATACTCACTCATCTCCAACAATTCAACTTTGTTGTTTCACCTTCATTACCAGCTGGTGTTTTGTCCCTAAATCCCAGTGACAACTACAATAAGGTACAAGGTGGCTGACTGTTTTCAGGGTGAGATGGCATAGAAAAAATATTAGAAATTTTTTTAATTAAAATAAACCGATCTTTCTTGGTAACTCAAGAAGTGTGAGGAGCATCGTGGGGAATGTGAAGCATCCTAAAGGTTGCTAGTTATCCACCACAGCAGCTGATATGCTCTAAAGCTCAGCATTCAGGATGGCATTAAATTATTTAGAAGTAAGAATTAGGAGCATGTGCACAGTGGGCCAGAGGCACGAATTGTTAAAAGCAATGCTAATTATTAAACACTCTCTAGGGTAGCAATTAATATCAGAAGATCAATTTTACTTTAAATACAGAAAAAAATTCTTAGCAAACCACTACATAAATAAAACGACCATTAAAGTCCTCATTTTGAATGCTGTGGATTGGGTCATCCGATATGGTCTAGCGCACATTTTTCACAAAATATGAGAATGCTTCCGTCATACTGCAGAGAAAGGCTCCTCACCTTGTAAGATCCCACCCTTAGTGCATCACGGCTTTAACAGGATCCTTTGAAGCCACAATGGATTTAGGCTAATGAATCATTTAATACCTACGCCAGGCTCAATCACTTTCACACACAATCAGGTTTATAAAAGAAGCACTAGCCACCACAAACCGAATCTGTATTCAACAGAAAGCCTACATGCAAATTACATGCTAAGATAAGGATATACAGTGTGGAAGGACGGGATGAAGAGTAACTCTACAAGGAGAAACCCGGCAAACACTACCTCAGACAGGTGATCATCACCAACAGTGATGACTCACATTTATAATAAGCATCCTTGACATGATGCGATCAAAATGGCACTTTGACACTGTGGTGTTCCCCACCCCCCCCCAAACATATAACCCTTATATAGTCATAATAACGCATTTATAAACATCCAACAAGTCCCAAGTGGGAGACATTTTAAAAATGTCTGAATCACAATCCTCAAAACTGTCAAGGTCATGAAAACAAGGTAAACCTAAGAAACCAACACATCCAAGAGCAGCCTAAGGAGACATGATGAGCAAAGGTAATGTGGGATCCTGGTGGGATCCTGCAACGGAAGAAGGGCATTAGGTAAAAACTAAGAAAATCTGAACTCATGTATGGGCTTTAGTTAATATATAAACATTGGTTCGTTAATTATGATAAATTTACCACCATAATATATGATGCTGACAATAGGGAAAACTCGGCGCCGGATATATGAAAACTCTCTGTACTATCTTCACAACTTTTTTGTAACTCTAAAACTCTTCTAAACAATAAAGTCAACTTTTAAACATCATACAATGACCAAGAGTACAAACAGTAGGAAGGTGCTGGAGGCAAAACGGCACGTGGGGAAGGTGAATCTGAAAGGCTCCTGGCGCCTGACAGGGAGTGTTTTCTCTTCTTAATGGTGCTTAAGCAGGTTAATTTAGGCAGAGGATTCTTAATACCAGCAGAAGATAATTATTTGAGAATGTCCGGGTCCACATTACAGAAGAAACTACAGCGACTGGGTTCATAGGCTATGTAGGCTTATACATATATGAGTTAAAGAATAAACAGAGCTGACCCAGCTAATATGCAGAGCCATTGCATTACAATAGCAATACTTGGGATCTAACACCAAAATCTACTTAATTTTTATCTTCCACTCTCACTTAAGTTTATCTGTTTAGCGTAACTATTTCTTTCATTGACTCTAGATAAAAATTTTGGCGCCTCCATGCTTATCTTGTTCATCCTACGGAAGAAAACACACTATGGTCACTTCAAGCCACAGTTTCAATTATTACTTGTATTATACATACAATAAGTCAACGACACTTGGGCATACCTAAAAGTCTACTCCATTATGCTCTTTTGAATCCTTTTTCTTCAAATCTTCTTAGCATGCCTTTGGACTGGAGCTATAATACTTTGTTTTTCCCTCTCAGAGTGGTTAGTTGGATTCATAAAAAGCTGTCTCTGAAGAAAATTTACAAAAATTGTCACCAGATTTTCAGTACTGGATCGTTTTTTACACTCCATATGACTGAGTATTAAAGAACAGTAAATAGTAAAAAAAAAAAAAATTAAATATTTCCTTTGTAATTGCTGCATAATCTAGTGCTCTTTTGGAAGTAATACTAATTGCCCACTGATGCCTCAACCAAAACTTCCACATTAACATCTTGTTATGTTTGCATGTGTGCATTACTTTATAAATAACTTACAAAAATAAATCCTTGGTGGGTTCCAGAAGAAACTATAAGAACTTATCCACTAAAACAGTAGTTCTTGAAGTGTCATCCTGAGAGTAGTAGAAACAATATGACATGGGATTAGGGTTGCCAACTAAAATGCACACTACCTAATTAAATTTGAATTCAGATATACAGTGAATATTTTTAGTAAAAATGTGCTTTAAATACTTCATGAAACACAAAGTATTTAATTTTAACTGCATTTTTATTTGCTAAATCTAGTAACACTACTTGAGGATGTGTTAAGCAGGCAGATTCCTTCCTTATTCCCCAAACCTACTGAATCAGATATTCTAGGGCTGGGTTCCAGAACAGCTCTGATGCCCATTAAAGTTTGAGAAACACTGCTCCAGGGTATTATGAATCTCTTAGCCAGCAGTCTTGATGATGCTCCCAGTCTGGTCCTTCTTTCACAAGCTATCAGTAGACTCATTCTTGCCAAGCCTCTGCATTAGTCAGTCATAAAAGCTTTACGCTAGTAGAAGGAGTCTAGAATGTAAGGGAGTCTGAAATGACTGATGCGCTAGACATCAGTCCCACTGGGTTCTAGGTTCCCTAGTTGTGAGAGGCAAGTCTGCCTCGATGACATTTTACCTGTGTCCCTGATTCCTGGTTTCTAAACTGTTTTCCAGACGGAAAAAGAGTGGTTCATGCCAGATTCCTCCCCTGAAATGTTCTCATGTTTAGAGTCCTTGGAATTCACTGGGATGTATCTTCTTAATCTACAACTAAACTACTCGTTGGTAAGAAAGACTGCCCTCTAGAAACCCTGCTGTTCTGTACTTTTGTCCTTAACTTGGTTCTCTTGAAATGATGTTTTATCTTAGATTCATAATATAGCCCACTGAGAGGGAGGCTCCTCTGCTTTGCTCAGTCCTCTTTCCTACTCTGGCATCCTCTGTCCAGTACAAATACATCTTGCCCTCATTCCTTTTACGGCAAGGTCTGAGTCTTACTGTCTACAACTACATAAAGTTCAAATATTCTGACTTAACTACAGCAGCTCATCAACTGTACTTCTATTGCCTTACCTACTTCTGATGCAAATTGCTATTGAACAAATCTTTACTAATGTAGGAAATTGAGGAGATATGACCCTCCATGAATACAAATGCATTCCACTGATGTGCTCTACAAAATGCTTCCTGTTTAAGGCCAAAGAAAGGGAAGAAATTGACATTTATTGAATGTTGACTGTGTACCAAGAACAATACTAGATGCTTTACATCGTTATATCTACATAGGTGGTTTTTTTTCCTGTTCTTATCACTCTCTTCTATTGCTTGAAATTTCTTAATTTGCAGAATTAGGTCTGGAATGATTAGAAAGGAGTGAAAAATCAACCAAGTGGATCTCAGTGAAATGATGAGGGGAAATGAGGAATGGATTTCTGAGAACTGAAGAAAGCAACAAATAATTTTTATTTGAGCTTCACAGGCTCCTATGTAAGAAGAGTAGAAACAAGAGACCTCATGCAATATCTTCTTGTCTTGTATGTGAAGAGAGACAAAGAAAGAGAAAAGGGGGGATTAAAAATGAGAGACAATAAAAGACAGAAACAAAACTGTGATTGTGCAGAGGGTTTCAAGCAAAATTAATTTTGGTTTCAAGGTAAACCAGTAGGTGGGCACTGTGACTACTTGAATGTGTAATGTCTACACTACTGATATAACATGATGATAAAACAATTTTAGAAACATAGACATCCTACTACCAATTCAAACTAAGATGCAAAGTGCTGCCATAATATGATTATGTAAAGCAGCAAGAGAAACTTGGACAAATTATATGTTTTCACCCTTTAAGAAAAAAGAATAATACAAGGCTAATTATGCAATATGTTATTTCTAGAACCCTGCTATCAGACTAAGAGCATTTGCACTGAAGTGGCAAAACAGGTTTCCGTTAGTAAGGTGACTGTGGAGCCCAGGGCCTCCTAGGGCATAGGAGTTCTTCAGTAAGTATCTGCTAAATGGATGGAAATGGGGAAATTATTTTCTATGAAGCACCTTGACTCAACTTGCTTGCATTTGCTTCAGTTTTCTTTTGTTGTTCAGGGTAATAGTCGGGTCAGTCACGTGTATTGGAGAATCACTCGGAGGACTTGTTGAAAGCAAGCTTGTTGTGCCCATCCCTAACGTTAATAATCCGGTATTCTTGGGGTCTGGCTTGTGGATTTGAATGCATAAGAACTTCCTGAGTCAAGCTGATGCTGCTAGTCTGGGACTCCATTTTGAGAACTATTAGTTTATGTCTTCAGTAAGTCCCCTGTGTTCTTTCCATGAATGGAATCAGGTGAAGGAAGAAAGTCAGAGGACTAAGGGAGGAAAAACAAGGGAAAAGGAATCCGACAGTCTTTAAAACTGACAAGCAAACAAATGAGCTTATTTACAAAACAAAAACAGACTCACAGACATAAAAAACAAACTTATGGTTACCAGGAGGGAAAGGGTGGAAGGATAAATTGGAATTTCGGGCCTTGCAGATACTAACTACTATATATAAAATAAATAAAACAGCAAGGCCCTACTGTAGAGCACAGGGAACTATATTCAATATCTTGTAATAGCCTATAATGAAGAAGATTATGAAAAGGAATATATATATACACACATATATATATATATAACTGAATCACTAAGCTGTACACCAGAAATTAACACAAAATTGTAAGCTGCCTATATTTCAATAATAAAAAAAAACTGACAAGCAATATAAGTTAAAGTATGCTCTTTTGTGATAAAATACAGCTTTCTGATAAAGCCATTTATGAGTCTTTGTATTAAAATTTCAGTTGCCTATTGCACACATGGATTCATTTATTTAAAAACTATCTCTGAGGTTCTTGCAAGATGTCATGTGCTACAAGCAATACATACAGATAAACAAGTACAAAAAATAATGTTTCCACTCTTAAGAAAGATAGCCTAGTTTTAGCATACCAGCTAGATTTTTATTTCCTGTCTAAATACCACTTGATTTACAGTAGCTTCCTGGGGTGCTTTGTTGAGATATCAAGTTCCTACTCTCCAAAATTATAGCCATTAGCCACATGTAGCTTTTTAAATATGAACTAATTAAAATCAATTAAAAACTTAAAATTCTGTTCCTCAGTCACGCACTTTTCAAGTACTCAAAAGCGGCATGTGTTTACTGTCTACCGCACTGGGAGGTGCAGAATACACAGTACAGGACATTTCCAGCACTGCACACGACCTGATTGGGAAGCACTGTCTTAGGTAAACGAGGAGGAGGGAGTCTGGATTACAGAAATCCTCTCCTCAAAACCCACTGAAAAACAATAGTTGAAACTAGGGGGCGGAAATCGCAGGCAGACTTTCTCCAAAGAAATGGGCAGAAAATGGCAGCTTCGCCAAAGAAATTTAGAATGCTCAGTGGAACTACCTACTCATCCTCGCAGAAGCATTACAAAAGAAAGTGTGTAGACACAATACTAAAAATGTCCAATAAAACTCTCCAAATTGGAAATAAGTTTACCAAGGACATGAGTGAGGGGCTCACAAAAAGCCTCTCAGAAAGAGCCTCAAACTCAGGGCAACTCTTACTAATACAGAATCTCAGCAGAGGCAGCACTGCCCAGTCCAGGGGACCGCTGGGAGTAAAGGCTGAAATAATATCAACCCATGCAAGTTATCTTCAAAGTAAATGTGTACTAAGTGAAAAAAAAAAAAAAAAAAAAAAGAAGAAGAAGAAGAAAGAATCATCTCAGGGTTTCTGAACAAGGGTGCTCTTAGCACTTTTGGTGGAACAGTTCTTTGTTTTGCAAAATTGTCTAGGACATTATAACATGTTTTGAACCCTTGGGCTTTGGGTACTAAATGTCAGTAGCATTCCAGTCATTGAGAAAATCAGAAATGCCCTCCATAAAACTTCCAGAAATCCTCCCAGGAGGCAGTACTATCTCCCCAGCTGACAACACCAATAAGTCTGTGAGAAAAAAATTGGGGTGCTGGGGTCAATGTATCAGGGAAACTGAGAATTCCCACAGACTATTGACATAAGGCACTTGAGGTTTCCATTTCATTTCATCTAGGGCGACTGGAAATGCTTTCTGAGAAATATCTGAGACAATAAACTACAAATGGAGTAATATCTGAGGCAAGCAATAGAAAATTCTACTATATGCCATTAGAGATAGAGGTGCAGTAAGAGGAGAGAGAGGGAGAAGGAGAGGGAGAGGGAGGGAAGATGCATCCCAGCTATTGAGAGCAGAAGAGGAGAAACAGATCACAAATACTCTTCAACACAGCCTCCAGTTTGTGTCCACTTTCCTCCTCCATACACATCTGTGCTCTCAGTCTACGTAGAAATGGTATGTTGTGAATCTGGACTTAAAATCTCAAAGGGGAAGGGGAACAGTTCTCACTCAATGTGGAAAGAAAAACATGGAGAAGCTACCTCCCGTGTATCAGAGGAGAAGGAAATTCTGCATAGACTAGCCCTTCACATCATACAAAGACAAGATGAAAGAAATGACTGCCCAATAATTAGGCACAGTAGAGTTTTTAAAGTTACCAAAAATAAAGACAAACAATCCTCTTTCTATAAAAAGATAATTTAAGGGAAAAGTATATTCTCACAGAAAAATTTATTTAAAACATGAATTAAATAAAGCAGAAACACAAATACAAAGTGATAGTGTCACTAAAAAGTAAATATACTTTTTCTTTAAAATTAAGCAAAACATGTTATATTTTTTAAATACTGCAGCATTGCCATTTCTTTCTATCTCTGTACTATTGAGACCCCAGGTTAAGGAAATAACAAAACACCATTATGAGAAACAGTTAATTGACCAGAAATGTTGATAATTTATTAATTATATTTATCTTTGTCATCTTTGGAAACATTTTTATAGGCTTATGGCAGCACTGAAACTTAATTGCTAAGTTAATTGCTAAATTAGAACTAATTAAATTCCTAGTGACTATATAATTTTTCTTAATTTATTTTAAGAATTTAGGGCATCAGTCAGGATCGTCTTGCAATTCAGGTTGTCCTAATAAAAGACAAGTTATAGTTTAAATTCTGTAATGGTATCCTATGACTGCATAACAAACTACCAAAAACTTAGTGACTTGGAACAATAAAGATTCATTAAGTTACGGATCTAGAGGTCAGAAATGACTCTCCCTGGGCTAAGATCAAGGTGTCAGCAGGCAGGGCTGCAACCTTCTGGAGGTTCTAGGGGAGAACCCCTTTCCTCGTTTTTTCCAGCTTCTAAAAGTTGCTCACATTCCTTGGCTTATGGCTCCATCGCTCCATCTTCAAGCCGGCAAAGTTGGCAGAGCCCTTCTCACGCTGCCATCTCTCTGGTTCCCTTTTCTGGCTCCCTCATACTTTTATAAGGAAACTTGTGATTCTCCTGGGCCTATCCATGATGCAGGATAATCTTCCCTTTCAAGGCTGGCTGATTAGGACCTAAATTCCCCTCTACCTTATAACCCAGCACACTCAGAGGTTCTAGGGATTGGTATTGGACCTATCTGGGGGTCCATTATTCTGTCTGCCACAAAAGCAGATTATTATTTATTTACCTAGAAAATTTAGGGCATTGGTCAGGGTTGTCTTGCAAATCATTCAGTCTTGACTGAGAAACAAGATATAGTTTGAACTTTAAAAATTATACGCATTTTATGAAAATTCTTCATTTGATTCTAATTATGCAGTTTGGATACAAGATATTCTCTCTAGGAAAGTTATCATAAAGGAGATCATTCCTGAATGATTTTGAAGAAACAAAAACAAAAATTGCATAACAGGAAGGAAACGGAAGACCCACATCTCAAGACAATCGTGTTTCCAGAGTATTGTACTAAGTAAGTTACCTGGGCCCAAATCAAGATTAAGATTTTTATATTTTTGAAAAAGTGAATCTGAACCTATTTTTGCAGCTTCAAAAATCTATTAAATGGAGTGTCTAAACATCAACATAGGAGTTAATATTATAAATTATTATAATATTGAATATTCAATTGAATACACATTAGAATATTCAAGATCCTGGATTCCTAACTTCTAGTAGCTTAAATTGCCATGGGAAAAAAATTAGTTATGATAAGAATAAAGTCTGCTTGATCTTAGAACAGAAATGTTGGCACTGTTGTATTTAATGCCTTTTAAAGCTACATCTAAAGATCTAGACTGGATTCAACCATAGTGCCAGTAAAATATGTATTTTTAAACACACATTATCTATTTTGATTTCATTTTATTTTTTCTCAAATCCTGTTTCAGATATTTCATTGCCTTTTTATACTTGTTATATTTCTTATCATTTCATTATTTTTATTACTAATATTATGCAACAATTTTCTATTAAATAGTTATCTTGAGGTTGAACAATCTTATTTGTTGTAGTAAAAGAAAAGGTTCCTCTTGGTATGTATTTCTTTTTGAGTGTCAAGGGGAAGTTAGTTAACAATATTACAAATATGTTTTGAATTTTTTTTTGTCCTTTAGTAAGATCACCATTTCATTTAACCTCTTTAGATGAAATCTCTGTTTCATTTACTCTAAATTAGGGTTGTTGCTGTTGACTAAATTATTTTTTAAAAGCAGTTTGAGATTTCTAATTATTCTTTCCTTCATGGCATAGAAACTCAATGGCCAACAAATTAAAGAAAGTGATCTGTAAACTGTAACTTGCTATTCAAATGTTATGTGCAGTTGTAAAATGTGTGCTCTTTTCGGAATTCTATGCTTGGAAATTGAGAATGACTGCAAATAAACTGCGCTTCATTTACAAAATATTTTGTCAGAAAACCATATTTTATCTGTGTTTCTGCTAAAATTCCTCTTGGGGAAAATGTATACAGCTTAGGATTTTTAGATAGTTAGACATTTTTAATACTTTTTTGAAATAAATATTTTCCAGTAAGGATTAAAGTAGTTTATAATACCTGAGGATCAGGCATCAAGCAGAAAAATTAGTATTGCCCCTTTATAAAAGTTAGTAATAATATACTGCAAATAAGCCCATCTCACAAATGTAGTCATCTAAGCCATGAAAATTTACATAGGGTTTCAATTACCCACATAGGGTTACACCTTTATTGTGTTTTGTTTTGCTTATGTTTTATTTTTTTAAGCTTAAAGGAAACCCTCTCTTCATAAGTACATAGCAGCTGAGAAAACTAAGAGAAATATCATGTTTGCTACCAAGTGACTCACGTTAAAGTGTCCTATCTGAATCATTAAATCAAGAAATAACCTTCTCCAAATACGGAAGCCTCAGATATCAGGTCTGCAAAAAATGTTGAAGCCAGAAAATCAGAGTTTTGGTTCAAGGGTAAGATTTTTGATCATGAGTCAGTGTCAAAATTAGGATTCATTTTGAAAGAACTACTGCTCAAAATAAAATAATATAATGAAAACCAAAGGAGTAGGACCGAAATAGAGTTTCTGAGACATGAGAACAAAGTTGAGATTTGGTCACACGAATTGAGAAGATTTACAAAGAATAAAACTGGGGTAAAAGATTAGACTAAAATTAGTTGGTAAATTTTTTCCACTTATATAAGGATAAGTCTGTCTACTGTTGGAAAATAAGGAAAACCACTTGATGATAAATTGCTGCCACTAAGAACTACATTTGATTAGGAACTCAATAAGTTAACATTTTGATGGCCATGCTGAATAGCCATCAATATATGACCCCTCAGGAAAAGCCTGGGAAAGGCCGTTCCAAATGGTCTAGTCCTTCACCACCACACTGTCATAAGGTCATTCCTAGAAGGAAAGAGGAAAACATGAAATTAATTCATGAAAATGAATTTTTTTAAATGTGCGTGGGAGAGGAAAAAGTATATTTTGAAAACTCTTTCTACATCATCACTTTAATTTTCTTGTTTCTGAGATGCTCTACAAATATCAACCAGAGCACATTTTATTATCCTTAATTCATGAATGAAGAGTTGGACTGACCTTACGTAACACACAAAGTAACTAAAAATCTTGTATTAAGAATTTCTAAATCTCATAATGATCCTTTATTTAAAAAAGTAATACTCAAAATCCTTGTGCTTATTAATAAGGTTTTTACCTATAGTCCAATGTTGGCATAAATTAGCTAATTATTTGTCTCTATCACAAACAAGGCAAAATCATTAGGTGTTAGTGTTTTCCAAGTTTAATCAAAGGAATGCAGACATCAACAACACTACTATTTTCTCAGTACCAGTTTGGCAAAGAAAAATTTTAAAACATAATAGATGCTTCATACACTGTGTTAGACACTATGGTTAAAAAGATGAATAAATACAAAGCCTAACCTGGATGAGCATACAGTTAAGTAAACAGGGCAAACATGTAAATAAATCCTCAAATCACATTTCCAAGTGTTACCACAGAGATATGGTAATGAGCAATTGACTGTGCCTGAAGGTAAAGACAGATGGCTTCTTAGAACATATAAGTTAGAAAGAAATTGTAAAAAATATTCAAGTAGAGAACTTTCAGTGGTGATTAAAATGTGTAAAGTTCCAAGAGAATATCACTCCATCACTAATCAAGAGAATAAGCAGAACGGGAAATGAAATTAGAGAACCCCAGAGCGCTCAAACCATAAAGTAAATCCACACTCACCTATCAATTCTTTTGCACAGGAAAAAAATTTTTCTTTACATGTACTTTACTGAAAAAACTGAAGACTGCAGCTACAGTAAGAGCTGATAAAGCTTCCCTCTGAAGTAGGAAAAGCTATCTCCAAGTACCAGGCTGAAACCAGTTAAAAACTAGGAGCAAAACAGAGGACCTCAGAGAATGGTCCTGAAGCATTCTAGGTCTTGAGCGAGTATAAGGCGATGATGCTAGAGGCCTGGGAACTCAGAGAAATCTAGGTGACACACATGCTTTTCAATGACACTTTGGAACATTCACAAGATAGACTATGTTATTAGATAATAAGTTTCAAAAATGTTCAAATCATAGAGATAACACAGAGCATGTTTTTCAACCCCAGTGGTGTCAGATTGATAATTAACAACTTTTAAGATACCTAGAAAATCCCAAGCATATGGAAAGTAAGCCCCACAAATCTATAAAACATGTAGCTGAAAGAAGAAAGCACGGAGCGAGTAAGAAATATTTTAAAGTACAAGTTTAAGGAAACACAACACACTAAACTTCAGAGTTAGCCACTATGGCAGTGTTAGAGCGACATTTATAGCTTTAAATGCCTATGTTGGTAAAGAAGAACTATGTAAAACCAATGGCCTAAGCTTCCAAGTTTAGAAGATATAAAAGAACAGCAAGTTAAACCTATAACGTGGCACTTTTTTCAAGTGCTGTTAATCCCAATTGATATCTAGAAAAAAATAGTCTTCAGGGGAAATCAAGACATTCCCAGATGAAAGAAAATAAGAGATTTTGTTGCAACATATCTACCCTACGAAAATGACTAAAGGAAATTTACTTAACAGAAAGGATATGACAGGGGGAGGATGTAGCTCAAGCTTAGCATGCACGAGGTCCTGGGTTCAATCCCCAGTACCTCCTCCAAATATGAATTAATAAATAAACCCAGTTACCTCCCTCATAAAAAATCATAATAGGTAAAAAGCGTTCAGAAAGGATATGACAAAAGAAGGAATCTTGGAGCATCAAGAAGAAAGAAGTAACAATGAAAAGAGGTTTTTTGTTTGTTTGTTTTTAAGGTATCGGCAATAGACTTTCCTTCTTAAATGTTTCATGGTCATGTATGTAACGTCATTTTTCTCTGGCTGCTTTTAAGATTTTCTCTTTACCTGTAGGTTTGAACATTCTGATTATGATATGTATGGGCAATATTTTTGTCATATTTCCTTTGATGAGGTTTCATTGAGCTTCTTAGATCTGTTGGTTTATAATTTCTATAGAATTTAGAAAAAAAATTTTTCCATAATCTCTAAAAATAATTTAGTGTCCCCACCTTGTCTCTAGCCTCTCCTCTGGGACTCAAATTTCACATATTTTAGGCCACTTGAGTTGCCCTACCTCTCACTGAAGCTCCTTTCTGTAATTTTTTAG
Source organism: Camelus ferus (assembly GCF_009834535.1). Taxonomy (NCBI): domain Eukaryota; kingdom Metazoa; phylum Chordata; class Mammalia; order Artiodactyla; family Camelidae; genus Camelus; species Camelus ferus. Next base: position 11,171,712 of record NC_045705.1, on the reverse strand, counting down.
TTCCATTTTTTTTGTATTTCATTTTCAGTGATTTCTATTGCTATGTCTTTAAGCTTACTAAAATTTTATGTCTGTAATGTCAATTCCTACCATTATTTCTATTTAGAGTATTTTTCAGTTCACAAATTTTAGTTTTCATCACTGAAATTTGTGTTTTCGTATCTGTGTCTTTGATTAACTTTTGCAGTATCTAATGCAATTCTAGTAACTATTTTAATGTCTTCATCTTCTAACATCTGAGTTCGTTCTGGAATGGTGCTGACTGATCAATTGTTCTCCTCATTGTGGGTTTTGTTTGTTTGTTTGCTGAGTATTTTTTTAATGTTTTAATGAAATGTTGTGCTTTATTATGTAGCACTGTAACAAAATTACTGGAATCTCCTTTGAGCAATGTGGAAAGGTGACCACTTTATCGCTTACCAAATGATATGCATTGATGAGTTTATTTTTTAAAAAGACAAAAAACTACATGTGACATGTTCAGAATTGCCCTACCTCTGATTCATAGGTCCTTGCACCTGTGAATCCCGGTGAATAATTCTAATGTAGGTAGCGGTAGGTTTTAATTTTATTGTAGATTCCAAATCAGGAAGTTTCTAGAACACATTAAAGTGAAGCCATGTCTCGAAGTATTATCAAATGTGTTTAAGCCCTAGAAGGAATCTTAAAGATGACAGTCTTGTCTCTCATGTGTACTTATAAGGGAACTGAGGCTTGTTTTGGTGACATGACTTGTCACGAGTTGCAGTGCTTCGTGTTAAGATCTCAGTTAGGAACTTTATAGTCTTTACAATCAAGAAATGTCACTGGGAAAATGAGTAAATTCCTTAAAAAATATGTATGATGATTAGGACTATAAATTTCTTATAAAAAAGATTGATAAAAAATATGAGCTTTATACAAATAGAAATGTGCATTCTATTTTGTTTGAATTAATTCCTATGAGTTATAAGTAGAATGTCACTTTCAAATTGAGATGAAACAAAATTACATACAATATATATTTCCTCCAAATTAAATATTGTATCATAAAATAATGCATGGGAAATTAGCATAATTTAGTTGCACTGAGTATCTTTAAAGACTAATTTACATCTTGAAAATCACACTCAAAGAATCCCATTTGAGAAGATCCTCATTAGAATATTATGCATTTATCACATTTATTTTCCTCCAATTTTCATGCACACATGTTTCTCTATTTCTCCAGATACCAAAGTCAGAAAAAGACACCAAAAGAAAAGAGAACTACAGACCAATATCCCTGATGAGTACACGTACAAAAATCCTCAATGAAATCCTAACAATCTGAATCCAATAGCAATTAAAAGGATCATAACAAGGTTATACCGTGACCAAGTGGGATCTACCCTGGGATCATATAAAAGTCAATTAATGTGACACAGCACATAAAGATTATAAAGTGTAAAATTTACATAAAGTATAAAAATTACATGACTCAATAGATGTGCAAAAATCACTTGAAAAAATTCAGCACTCTTTCATGATAAAAACTTACAACAAATTAGGAATAAAAGAAAAGTATCTTATCTGTGAAAAGCCCACAGATAACATCACACACAATGGTGAAAATGTGAAAGCTTTTCCTCTAGGATCAGGAACAAAGCAAAGATGCCCACTTCACCACTTCCATTCACATAGTGCTGAAAGTCTTAGCCAGAGAAATGTGGCAAGAAAAAAAATAGTAATAGTAAAAAACGTCTAAATTGGGAATGAAGAAGTAAAATTGTTCCTGTTTGCAGATGACATGACTTTATGTGTAGAAAACCCTAAAAATTTAAAAAAAAAAAAAGCTGTTAGAGCTAATAAATTAATACAGGAAAGTTTGCTGAGTAATTTTTTATTGGATGCCAGACATTAAGTATTTGCCTTCTTGGGGGACAGATATTTTGTATTGTTATAAATATTCAAGACTGTGGGGGGACTCACTAAAGTCACTGGGAAGGAGTTTGATCCTCATAGGTCTTGCTTTTAATCTTTATATGGCAGTAGCAGTGCAACATTTAGTCTAGGGTTGTATTCTCCTCATTCTGAGGCAAGAATCTTCCGTGTTCTCTACTCAGTGCCCCATGAGTCATGGCGTGCTTCAGTCTGTTTGGAACAGACACTTGTCACAGACTCGTTTAGGCACTAGACACTGTTACTTCTAATCACAGAGTCTGGTACGGTTCTTTCTCAGGCCCTGTATAGTTTCCTCACTTGTGTGAGCTGGTCAGCACTCAGCTGAATACCTGAGGAGAACCTTCTGCAGATCTCCAAAGTTCCCTGTTTGTGCAGTTCTCCTTTCTCTGTCCTGATAACTCTAGCCACCTTTTTCTTTCTGGACCCTTAGCCCCATCTACTCAGTTAAGGGGGTCCGTGACTTCTGCCTGGATGCTGCCTCCCTGTGTCATTGCCTGCAAACTCATGACATTCAGCTAGGGCAACTGCAGAACTCATTTGTTTCTCATTTTTAAGGGATTACTTCCCTTTATTGCCAAATATCCAGTGTCAATGGATATGCAAATCATTTCATTTTTGGTTGTTTCAAGTGGTAGCATTAATTTGTCCCTCATTACTCCATCCTGGCCAGAAGTAGAAATCCCCATGCATTTTATAAATGAGTGAAAGAATCTGGAGTCATAGTGAAATAAACTGAAGGAAATTCAGTCTCAGTCTCCATAGCCTAGAATAACAGATTGTAACATTTCTGTTACAGTATCTTAATAGTTTGAACATCCAGGCTGTATTGAAACCATCTATGGGCCCAAGTTCAGAATGTTTATCAGGGAATGTAAACCATCACCATCATCAGCCATGCCCTTTGGGCGCGTGGAGAAGAGAGCACTTCTCCCCCAGGACTTTCACTGGGCTTCTAGGTCAAGACAAAATTAAGAACAGAGAAGTATAGGATTTAAGCAGTCTAACATTTCCCACAGTAATCTTTTCTTTGCTTCTTCATAAATGTTTTTCTTCTATCTAGTATTTGTTTGGTTTAGAAGAATGTCTTCATAATTATAGTATCTGCCTAACTTAATAAGTGGGAATCCTGGGGGTAAATACTTTCTTCTTCATTCTTTAAAAGCTGTGTGCAGTATTACTCAGCCATAAAAAAGAATGAAATTTTTCCATTTGTGACAACACGGATAGACCTGGAGGGTTTTAAAGCTTAGTGAAATAAGTCAGACAAAGAAAGATAAATACAGTTATGTTTTCACTTATAGGCGGAACCTAAAAAATAAAACAAATGAACAAAGAACAAAACAGAAACAGACTCACGAACACAGAAAACAAACTTATGGCTACCTGGGGGAAAGAGGGAGGTGGAGGGAGGAGTTGGGAGTTCAGGATTTGCAGATACCAACTACTATATATAACACAGATAAACAGCAAGGTCCTACTGTAGAGCACAAGGAGCTATATTCAATATCTTATAATAGCTTATAATGAAAAAGAATATGAAAAGGAATATATATATATATATATGTATAATTGATCACTATGCTGTACACCAGAAATTAACACAACATTGTAAACCGACAATATTTCAATTAAAAAAAAAAAGAAAAAGAAACTATACAGCTTCCGGATACTCCATTGAACAGGTAAAGCAGGGAAAACCACAAAGTCAGTACATGCAGTGTTTTCTGTTCTTTTTCATGATATGGCCCCACATAGAATATCTATAAACTCACTAGGGCAAACTGAGAAACTGTTATGGGCTAGAAATAACCAACCAAGGGATCTAATTTTCCCAGACCCTGTCTGGGTGCACTCCAGCCTGAGGGTTTCAATCTTAAACCTATGTTTAAGTGACATACCTATTGGAAATGTCTGATCTATAAAACAACATTTTTCTTAGGCATTCCTTCCAAAGAGAGCACTGCTTGTTGTTGTTTTACTGTAGGATTACATCATATGACCCAAAGGCAGCAATCTAGAGGCAGAATGGCAGCTATGAAGTGGTCCCGCCTGAAAACTGACAAAAAGAGCTATCTTCAACTGCACTGTGTCTGGCTAACTAAATCACAACCCCTCTTAAAGGGTTGGAGGGAGGACTTCCAAAGAATACATACAGTGGAATTTTTGGACAGGGGGTAGCCTTTAAGAGTAAAAGCAGTATGATTTACCAGGGAACAGAAAACGTGGGTAAGGAGAAGCCATGAGGCGGAAAAAGAGGAAGAAAATGTCAAAAGCTGAACAGGAAAAACAAAGGAATAGAAAAGAACCAGAAAAGGATAGATGAAGTTAGGGATGGAAAGTATTTTCCTGAGAGGAAAATAACCTGTCCTCATTCTAAGGCACCAATTAGTTGAGTCATTGCCCCCGAGTCACGAGAACAGCCATCAGACCACGAGATGAGTGTTGGGCTCTGAGAGGCCATGAGACCTCATGCTGCTCCCACGCGGTCTCAGGGTCCCTTGTCAGAGCCCTCACTCTTCTTCCTTATCTCCCCTTGTATCAGACATGAGTTTATTTCCTTCCCTTGCCACTTGGAAAACATAAATAACACCACCCATGAAGCCAGTTCAGCACAGAAGCTCATTTCTCCACAGCCTTCCTCAGTGCCCACTGTGACCACAGGAATGTTCCTCAGCTCTAATGAAACACTGCTTTCTCATGAGTCATCCTCCAGGGTGGATAATAGTCTTTGAAACACTAGTTTACAAATGCCAGTGGGTAACGGTAAAGCAATTTGTCAGTTTCCTATTCTACAAGGAGGTATTTCATTTCTTACTCTTCTTCATAGATATCTTACTTTAGAAATTTTTTCATGACTTTTAGACACATCATCTAACATTTTTGTCCCATCAAACACATATCCCAGGCACAGCAAACTCCAATTCTGAGTACTTCATACTGTTTTCTCAAATTCCATTGTGGTAAATTCTCATTAAAATAAGGAAAAAATGGCCATAATTTCATCGCATCCATTTATGCATGTCCATACACAATGTGAGTTTGAACTAACTTCCATCAAGAGGTTAAGTCTATTTCTGAACCCTTGAAATTTAACAGAGAGCAAGGCAAAAGAAAACAAATATACATATAACCATGTGCCTTGCTTCAGCGAATGGGCATTGGCAAACAGGATGTGAGGTAAGGCCTGAAATGTTCTTGCACATTTGGGCTCACATTCTCTTGCAAGTCTTTGGAGCCCTTTGATTGCAGTCCGGGGAGTGGGGAGAAAACGTACACACATACTAAAGGAAGAGACCACAGGGAGCAGAGACCAACCCACCCAGATGCAGTCTTGCCATGGACAGCCATTCTGTAAACTGCTGAATCCTACGCAGAAGGTTATTTTTGGCCATGTAGCCCTAGATGAGCTGAATCAGACCAGAAGAACCACCCAATCAACCCAAGCAACTGTGAGAATTAATAAAGATGTGTCATTTTAAACCAGAGGTTGGGAAACTTTTTCTGCAAAGGGCCATATAGAAAATATGTCTGATTTTGTGAATCATTTGATCTCTTTCTCAGTTATTTAACTCTATAATTATAGCAGGAGAGCAGTCATAGACAATAAATAGAATGGCTATAGCAGTGTACCAATAAAACCTAATTTATAGTTCCAGTAAAAGTATTATTGCCTTAGTTTCATGACCCCTGTTTTAATCTAGTAAGTTTTAGGGTGGTTTGTTACATAGAAAAAGCTAAAAGAGACACTGATTTTATTGTAGTTTCCTTTCCCACCTTCCCAATCTAGTTCACTACTCCAAACTGCCCTTTAGAATTCAGCAGAAGCATTATTTCAGAAAGCCTGAATGTACTGATTTTGGAAACAGACCAATCTGAATGAGTCTTGATTCTACCACTTACTACATGTTTGAGACTTGGGAAAGTATTATCTTGTCTTGAGCTTTACTTTATTCCTCTACAAAATAAGCCTGACACAAAATAATTATTTATTTTTTTAGATAATTATAATATAGTTAAACATTGTATCATTGTATCCTTATTGTCTTCATCCCCAGTTCAGAATAGATGCTCTGCACGAACATGGTATCCTGTAACACCATCTACTATGCTATTAATTTTCAACTCTTGTCATTATTTGACACAAAGGAATTAATTCACCATCAAGGAGAATGTTTCTTCCCTCCTCTAATGATTCCTTCCAGAGGACACTCAGTCTCCCCTAGTCTCTCTCTATCATTTTAATGAACTCAAGATACTAAGTTCAGTTCCTACCTTGTTCTTCCTGGAGATGTAAATGCCCTCAGAGCACACACTCTCTTCTGCTCCAGGGAACAGCATCACACGTGGAGAGACCCAATCCTGAGCTCCTCGATGAGGTCACGACGCGTGTCTGGTTCTGAGAGAGAAAGCAAGAAGGCAGGGCACAGCCATGAAAAGAATGGCACGGCAGTCAGCACCAAGATGGCAGAAGAGTCAACTCCCTGTAGACCTTGAGCATACATTAGCATGCTAAATGGCACTCCCAGGGTGCCATGGCAGTTCCAAGGCTGACCATAAAAGGTCCAAAAGTGGGTGATGGCCCAGTTCCTGGAACTCCCAGCCCCTTCCCCAAAGTAGTTGGAATAATCCTCCTACTCGTTAGCATGTGGAGTTACCGAGCCCACGAAAACTAACCACCCCTACACCTCGTGGCCGCTCTCCCTTCTGAGTGAGATGGACCGCACTCTGTCTATGGAGTGTGTACCTACTTTTACCTTAAACACCCCCATGCTTCATCGCTCTCTGGCCTTCTGAGACAGCCTGCACTCTGTCTATGGAATAAATCTCTCTTTACTCAACTATGGCTCGCTCTTGAATTCTTTCCTGCGTGAAGCCAAGGGCCCTCACTTGGTGGGGCACATCCTAGGGACTTGACTGAGACCTGGGACACGGCCACCCTCTTGTGCCCCGTTTTCCTGTATCAGTTATAGGGTTCAGTGTTAGGTATAGGAGGACCTATTTGGCCTTCACATGAAGACTATCTTCCAACCTTTGTCTGTCATTAAGTTTACTGCATTACATAACATTATATAATTATATAACATTAAAAGTTTAATTTAGACTCATTTCCCTGCTTCTCTGTCATATGTTTCAATTGGTTCACAGCTCATAGGGAACAGAAACAATTTTTGTTGGGTCTCTTTGAGATCTCAACACACATACAATACACCTACAACAGCTCCTAGAAAATAGCAAGCAATTCCTGTAGGAGAAACAAAGTAGCATTTCTTCCAAATCCTAGGTAAGCAGAAAGGCTCCCAGAATTAGATCATAAATATTAAAATTTGCAGGGGGCATTTCAGCTTCTGCCGGCTACTTGCTGAGCTGCAGAAATTTGTGTGGTAGCTCCTAAGAGCTTTTGAGTGGCAGAGACCTCACTGGCAGGAGATGGACAAGCCGCACCTCTGCGGGGGTTTGCCTGTGGGCTAAGTGTGACCGTAGCAGGGCTTGAAGCTGCTTCAAAGGACTGGCCTCTAGGCATGGGCTATCCAACAGAAAAAAAGCTAACGGCACTGCTTGACTAAAAAGAATTAACAAGGAACATGAGCAAAGCTGGAGAGTTGTCCATGAAGCTTGCAAGGAAGCAAAGCCACGAGATATTCCTTACGGGAGGATTTCCAAACCAAGGATCTAACGTGATGCCTGCAATGACAGAGGAATTCAGCTGCCAAAATCAGCAACAGTTCATCTCCCCCGCCCCACCCCGCCAAAACCATACCCTACTTGAAACAAAAAGGGAAGACCTAAGAGGAAGTCGAGAATGCATAATGTAAGAACAAATTGAGAGACCCTTCTTCCTCTTACACCAGGAATTAGCTAGGGAGAAGGAAAAACCAAGTTTAAAATTTTGGTTAATTGATTAAATTGGTTAAATGGTTTAAACTTTGGTAGACTTATCCGATGGAGATACTTTTCTTACAACTAAAAGAGACAGCGTGGAATGCAAAAAAAAAAAAAGCTGCCTTCTGATTCTACCCTGTTGTGTACCGTCCATCCAATAATCAATATCTATGTGCATAGAAACATTAATTATTGAATATTCTCTTTAAATTAGACTAAGCTGATGACATTACAGCAGAACAACAAACACACTGCCAACTCCTTTACCAGCAGAAAGGAAAATCAGAGCTGATTATGACAGGTTAGTTCAGTGAGGTTATTCAGTCTTAGGTAAACCATCAAAAATAATTTTTAAGCACTGTTCTATAAACACCAAGATTATTTGCTCTTGCAACAAAACTAGAGCTCAGTCAGCAAGCCAGCCACAAACTCAACAGTGTTTATGTGTTTCAAGTAAAAAAGAAAAGAGAAATGAATACATGCCCTTAGAATACGGGTAAGAGAATAAAGATCGCTGAGCCTCCTGCACTCTGTAGAAATAACAGTTAGACCTCTCCCTTCAGCGCACTGTATTCTTTAAAAAACACGATACGGGTTCTCCAGTTAAATAGCTGTTTCTAATCTACTTTTATTGTTAAAATATTCTGCAACCAATTTTGTTTTCTTCTTAATTTGTGTACACTTCTTATAGCACTGCCGGGTTAAACTTTTCACCACAATATATTATCATTGCATTCTTGTTTAATACAAAGCCATATGACTGCTGAAAAGGTCTACAATAATTTAAGTGTCCCTAAGCACACCATTTCTCTGACTACATGCATTTTTTATACCCTAACTCTTATTGTAATGCTTATGATCAATAAAGATGCTTGCTCAGAAGTAGAATAAATTTGTGAACAATTAATATTTCATGCCCTGGACCTTAAATCATTGTCCACTCTTACCTTAATAAAGTTATTTTTTATTCTTAGTGGTGGCTTATGGAAACTGAGAGAGAAAAATCAACAAAATCATTTCTGTTCATAACAATATTAGAAAAACTACTTTTTTACATATTTATGGATAGAACTTCTCTCTTACTTATTGCTGCTGAAAGGTCATTCTGAAGAAACCTATGTAAGATGTGAATAGCTTTCAAGGAATTTTGTACTTGGATTCCCATCCCCAAAAGTGTGAGGGTCTAGCTAATTTAACCAAATAATAATGATGATAATTGGATAGGGGGATATAAGAAAGTACAGAAAATCAATGGATGGGAATACCAGAAATTGAAGCCCAGAAGTTGCTAAAAACAAAAACAACATCTAACATATGACTGGCACACAATAAACATTTGACAGATGAATTAATGAACAAATGATTTA